>NW_027594212.1:17500-20582 GCF_964213995.1 Mustelus asterias | reverse complement strand
GAATATTGTGCAGTCATCAGTGAACATCCCCACTTCTGACCTTATGATGTAAGAAAGGTCATTGATGAAGCAGCTGAAAGTGTTGGGCCTTGGACACAAACTTGAGAAACCCCTGCAGTGATGCCCTGGAGCTGAGATGATTGACCTCCACAAACCACAACCATCTTCCTTTGTGACTCCAACCATTGGAGGGTATTAGCCCTGATTCCCATTGACTCCCTAACACCATACTCGGTCAAATGCTGCCTTGAAGTCAAGGACAGTCACTCTCCGTCACCTCTGGAATTCAGCTCTTTTGTCCATGTTTGAACCAAGGCTGCAATGAGGTCAGGAGCTGCGTGATTCTGATGGAACCCAAACGAGAGTCAGTGAGCAGGTTATTGCTCAGTAAGTGCCGGTAGTTGATGACCCCTTCTATCACTTCACTGACGATGGTCTAATGGGGTGGAAATTGGCCATGTTGGATTTGTTCTGCTTTTTATTTGCAGGACATAGCTAGGCAATTTTCCACATTGTTCGGTAGATGCCAGTGTTGTTACTGTACTGGAAGAGCTTAGTTAGGGGCACGGCATCTGAAATCCCAAGAGATATCTCAAATATGGGTTTAGGTTATTAGGCACTGGGAGATAAAAAGATGCAAGTGAAAGCATCATCAGTAAAATGGGTTTTGAAATTAGATTTTCAAAGGTGAAGAGGAAGATGAAGAAAGTGAAGGATTTATGGATCGAATCCCAAAGCACAGAGGCAAGTGGGCGCAAAGCTCTGATGGAGCAAAGGCGAGAGCTAAGGGATGTAATTTTTGGGCAGGTTTAGGGCTGGAGCTCAGGGCAAGAAAGTGGAGGGATTTGTAGACAAGCAGAATAATTTTCAATTACAAGCAGCAGAAGTGGTGGGATATGAACCCATGCTCCCAGAGCGTTAGCTTGGGGCCTCTGAATTACTAGTCCCTCTGCACCAAGTTTTCCCAAATGCCCTTTATGGGCAGATAGCCATTGTCAATCATCTAGACGGAGGGGAGTGAAGCATTGATGAGCAGGACTTTGAATGTGGGTCAAAATTCATGCGGCAGAGTTTAAAAACATTTCTTCTTTTACAGAGATTTCAGAATAGGGGAAGCCAGCAAGGAAAGGATAGGCCAGAATTCTTGGACGTGATGAAAGCATGTTTCACATTCGCGATGGAAAATGACAGCAGTAGAGACAGAGATGTAGAGTGACATAGGAGGCAGGTCATCATTGTGATGGACGGGATGTAGAGTTCATAGGTCAGATCAGCGCCAAACCTGACATCAACTTTACAAATGTGGTGGGGGGAGGGGGGTGGGGGGGGGGGGGGGGGTAGGTTTGGAATAAGTGGAAAGGGAGTGGAGATTCCTGGAATATCTACAGTCACTCTGACATTTCCTGAAGAGGGAAGTTAGGATTCATCTAAGACTTGATTTTTGACGGACAGCCTCAGAAGAGGGAGGCAGTGAAGAGGCAGAGAGGTGGTGGAGAGGTTCGACTGCACTCAAGTGACAGTTGGCAATCCACAGCTACAAGAAAGGTAAAAGAAGATCCCTGGACCTTACATCCCCTCCCCTCCCCAGGACCCCCAAAACGCAACTGGTCGTGAAATCTCGGGACTTGGATTCTGAGGAATGCTTGTAGTCCCAGCCCTGTCCACTGCAGCCTCTGGCGCTGCTGGGACTAGACCAATCTGACCAGCTCTCTGAGGTGTGACTTCCTCCTGAGTGATGGTGGGGGGCGAAGTTGATGTTTCCTAGGGAATGTTGATTGGCTGTGGGGAAGGCAGTGTCGGCAAGGATCTGTTCTCTGTCAACACCTCAGATGAGGGGAGGGAAACCTTGTCATGCTAACATTCCTGGCCCACACTATGACATAAGAACATAAGAACATAAGAAATAGGAGCAGGAGTAGGCTATCTAGCCCCTCGAGCCTGCTCCACCATTCAATAAGATCATGGCTGATCTTTTCATGGACTCAGCTCCACTTAACCGCCCACTCACCATAACCCTTAATTCCTTTACTGTTCAAAAATTTATCTAGCCTTGCCTTAAAAACATTCAATGAGGTAGCCTCAACTACTTTAATTGGGCTGGGAATTCCACAGATTCACAACTCTGTGTAAAGAAGTTCCTCCTCAACTCAGTCCTAAATCTGCTTCCCCTTATTTTGATGCCATGCCCCCTAGTTCTAGTTTCACCTGCCAGTGGAAACAACTTCCCTGCTTCTATCTTATCTATTCCCTTCATAATCTTATATGTTTCTATAAGATCTCCCCTCATTCTTCTGAATTCCAATGTGTATAGCCCCAGTCTACTCAGTCTCTCCTCATAAGCCAACTCTCTCAACTCTGGAATCAACCTAGTGAATCTCCTCTGCACCCCCTCCAGTGCCAGTATCGCCTTTTTTAAGTAATGAGACCAAAACTGTACACAGTACTCCAGGTGTGGCCTCACCAGCACCTTATACAGCTGCAACATAACCTCACTGTTTTAAAACTCCATCCCTCTGGCAATGAAAGACAAAATTCCATTTACCTTCTTAATTACCTGCTGCACCTGCGAACCTACTTTTGACTAATAAATAAACCATTTAAAAAAATGTACTGAGAAATTCCATACGTCCTTTTGTTCCATCAGAAAATAAGAATTTCTAAATAGGATTTAAGTTAGTGATGTGTTTTTGAAGGCTTGTGTGGGAGAACCTCATGAGGAAGGGGGGAAATAATTCACTGAAGTCTGGGCAATAACTTCACAGCCTGATTAGAACTGACTCCATCTTATCCCTTAGTCTCTCCATCAGGCTGACAAGCCAAACTGCACCAAAACACAGGTCCTTTTTTCAGTTCTTTCATGGGATGTGTGTGTTGCGGCCAAAGTCAGCAAATTTGTTGCCCATGCTTAACTGCTCTTGTGAATGACATACAATAAGCGGATGCCAATTTAAGAGTGAGATGAGGAGGAATTTCTTCTCTCTGAGGGTTGAGAGTCTTTGGAACTTCTTGCCACAGAGAGTTGCTGTGGGGGCAGAGTTGTTGTATATGTTTAACGCTCAGATTTTTGATCAGTAAGGAAATC
>NW_027594212.1:0-12500 GCF_964213995.1 Mustelus asterias | reverse complement strand
ATGGCAGCATTAATAGAGGTCAGAAAACAAGCATTAGCAGGAGATAATGACATCTCCAAGGGACTCTTGGTGGCAAATGCTGAGTCCCATGCACACTTTAATGAAAGTTGTTCCTGAATTGTTAGACGAGTCATTATGCGCCTCCTAAGTATGCATTATGAATCATAAAAATTGAAATTGTTTTCAAGTACACTGACATTAATTACAAGGTTATCAGCTGTTCCATGCTATGCTGTATGGTTATTTCAGTAAATACTAAAGCAAAGGCCTAAAGACACAATTCACAAAGGGCTTGTTTCTCCCACAACCCCGTAATCAACATGTCCAGGATCTCGAGAGAATGAACTCAGGGGCTTTAAAGTAGATCACAGTATATATTTTTAGTGCTCCTTTTTTTTCCAAGTTCCCCCCACCCTCTGTGCTGTTATTCAGACAGAGAAGTGCAATTGTTTGCACTGGTTGGGCAGGGTGGCACAGATCACCTGCCAGTCATGGTAAGCAGTGCATGCCACAGGGCGCCACCACCCAAACTTCAAATACCGGCTACGGCTGAGGTTTGACCTTGGGTGTTTCACGGTGCACTCAGAAAGAAAATGTTGAACATACGCAGCTGGGCATGGACTGGCTGGCGAAATGGGCGGGCAAGCGGCAGATGAAATTTAACACAGGGAAGCATGAAGTCATTCATTTTGGTGAAAAGAATGCAAAGAGACAATATAAACTGAAGGATACAATTCTAAAGCGTGTGCAGGAGCAGGGGACCAGGGGAGGTGGTATGTGTGCACAAATCATTGAAGGTGGCTGGACAGGTTCACATTGCATATTGCATTCTGGGCTTTATTGATAGGGCCAGAGAGCATAGGAGCAAGGAGGGTATGTTAAGCCTCATTTGGCCTCTAATGGAGAATTGTATCTAGTTCTGGGCAATACACTTTAGGAAGTATCTGGAATGCACTGTCTGTGGGTAGGGTGGAGGCAGATTCAATTCTGGCTTTCAAAAGAGAATTGGATTATTATCTGAAAAGGGAAAAAATGCAAGGGAAAAGTATTGGGGGAGGGGGTGGTTGGCACGAGGTGCACTGTTCTTGTAGAGAGCTGGTACAGACACAATGGGCCAGATGACTGTAAATTGTTCTATATTCTATGATTCGAGGTCAGTTAGCACCTGTAAAGGGCGAGACACACTGAGCATGAATTTCTCAGAAAAGCGAAAAAAAACCCTTGTTAGTGCTGAGCTTTCAGCTCTGGTGAAAGGTTCATATCTAATACGTTAACCCTCTTTTATCCCCTTTCCAGATGCGGTGTGACTTTCTCTGGGCATTGTGTAGTATTATTCCACATGTGCAGTTTTTCCATATTCATTCAGAGTCCCCATTAAGGCTGTTTAATCAGCAGAACAATAAAGGACACAAACAAAGCAGCAACTACCAAAGAAAGCAAATTCGCCATTGAACAAAAAATGCTTTCTTTTGAAACAATAAACAAAAGCTATTCCTTTCTTTATTAAAGCTTCACTGAACAGCTGATGCAAATGAGGAACCTCGTCTCTGATAGATATTTCTGTAAGTCTTCAATGAACAGGGGGAAGCTGAGGAGATATAGGAGCAACCTGGCCTATGCTGGTGATCCATCATTACATAGAACAAATAGCAGTCATCTTTCAATATAAAACAAAGATTAATGTCTAGAAACTACAATTTCTGATGTTTGCTTGTCGCCTCTTCGCCTTGTTTATATTAGTCCATTTAAATGTTCATCCCCTCACATCACCAATTGTCACATCCAGGCAGCACGGTGGCACAGTGGTTAATACTGCAGCCTCACAGCACCAGGGACCCGGGTTTGATTTCCATCTTGGGTCACTGTCTGTGCGGAGTCTGCGCATTCTCTGTGTCTGCGTGGGCTTACTCCGGATGCTCCTGTTTCCTCCCATAGCCTGAAAGATGTGCTGGTTAGGTGCATTGGCCATGCTAAATTCTCCCTCAGTGTACCCAAACAGACGCCGGAGTGTGGCGACGAGGGGATTTTCACAGTAACTTCATTGCAGTGTTAATGTAAGCCTACTTGTGACTGTAATACATAAACAGCAATAGTGGCCACAGCAGCACTGTCCCTGTGCTCTCTCCCATACTAAATAACTGTTTCGAGTGATTCTTGTTTCTCCATGTTTGCTACAGAAAAGCCCCTGGACTTTTGCCACCGTCACTTAGTCGAGCTAAAACCCCTTTCTCCCACATATACCTATGTTCACAGGGATTTAATCAGATTGACAAATTCATTCTGCAATAGTTGGGGAAATTATTAGGAAAGAGAAATTGAAGTTCCTGACACTTCCAAAGTACACGTGACGTTTGAGACGCACGCTACCATTCATTAACTTGGTACAGGTATGTAAGATATCTAGGGAAGGCAACAGATTAAAGCAGTAATATCATCAGAGGCAATGATGAAGTCCTTGGCCTTGTTGTATAGTCTACTGAAGATTGGTAGTTGCAATAACTGCAGCTCTATTATTGGTTCGGTCCAGGTCTTTAATTGCATGAAAATGTCAACATTTCTAAAGACTTTTCTTACAGTGAACTACAGTCTGAAATTCTTCCTGATACAGTTTATTTTTAAAGCATAAACCTTTACTACCTGTTTGGAAAGGAGTTAGAATAACAAACAGAGCAAAAAGGATGGCACAATTTTTAAAGCAGATAGACATGGTATGCTTTAGCTTCCCATGTGAGATGACATGTATTCTCATGTCATAACCTCAATGCTGATAAGAAATCAATGACTTTTCAGCACTTGAATGAAAACCAGCAACTAGGAGGTTACTTATTAGTTGGAATTGAGGCATGTTAGAGAGAGTGAAGCAAAGGATTTAAAAAAAAAACATTTCTATGTATTACAGATCTACTTCAGTGGACAAGAAAGTACAATGAAAACCAACTTGTTATACATCGATAGTGAACAGAATTCAATGGTGCCTCGTAGTGTATTACAAACACTCTGTTTTCCCGGGATCTACTTGTCAACAATCATAGCAGCACAGTTGTGATGAAATGAAACACTGAATGCAGCAAACATGCAAAATTAGAGATAAGAAATACACATTTATCTCGTAATATCTTGGTTCTTTCCCCCTTTTTATCACCTCCTAATCAATGAAACCTAACCTCTTTCAGAGCAATCTGAACTGAAGACTTCTTCAGAACAGTTTCTGCGTGTTACTCCACGACTGACTGGCAGGAATAGCTTTTCCATTGAGGTTTGCTAACTTCACCATTCTCCTCCTCTTTCATTTCTTTTTGAGCCCCCTTCCTCCTCCCAACTCTGAGTTCTAGCAGGCCAACTATTTCAGGAGAAGCACCCCCTTTTGAACTACATAGGAAGCCTGAGCATCAGATACTCAGATGCCTGAAAATTAAGTAAAGAGACAGGGAAGTAGACTGTCTACCATTAACACAATTAAATATTAATACCGAAAACACTTAGCATTTCAATGATTTGGACTTGATCATTTCAATGAACATGAATGCATGAAATTCTTCTTTGAAAATAATAATGAAAATCAAATCCTGCATTAATAAGCCATGAGGAAATAAGTTGAAGAAAGCCTGTCGTGCAGTATAAGATTAACAAAATTAACAAATTTAACCCAACCACAGATGTGAGGTTGGGAATCTGCTCATCTCCATCAGTCGTTGTGCCCTCAAAATCACACAGTGAGAGTGTGGGCAAAGTAAACATTAGTACTTGGAGTCAGCTTCTGAAGAGTTAGACACACCTAAGTATCCATTGGATGTGTAAAATATGACAGCTTGTGCTTCGCAATTGATGAACGATGTCTTTGTTAATCACAACTGTCCTGAGTTGGAGAAGATCAAAATCTTTTCTTCAAATCTGCACACCGTTGTACTTTCACATCACATTGAGTCCAATGGAAACTCTGGTAGCATGCACTTTCTAGCCTCCTAACAGTGAACGCGGAGTGACAACGTAGATGGTTGCAGACAACCCAGGAGTACTTTTAACCTAACTCTCTGGGGGAGGGGGAGGGAAGTCCCACAAAATCAGGTAGAACATCAGCTTTACACCCCAGCCAATATTGACTTCAACTGAGGACTAAGGCAAATAGGGTGTCAAACCAGTGTTGTACCTGATCGCATTGGTTACCCAGGAGATGGGTCAGGCTAAAATGGCATCCAATGCTTTGAGGGTCTATGACATATCTTCAAAACAAGGGCTTCCCTATGCATCTAGGGGCCAGAATACTCAAACGCCCAAAACCTCGACCCGCATGAATATCTAACCTCAGCAAACACTTTCGAGTTTGCCTCATCGTTTTTGCAAAACCAGTACAAAGCCCCTGTAAATAAATCACAATCTAATGCGTACATGCAATGGCTTGGTGTTTTTTTTATTAATACTAAACCTAAAATGCCAATTATTGTACAGCTACAGACTAGTCGGTATTTCTGGACATTTTCTGGGTGACTGATCTTAAAGAGAATGGTTAATGTACAAGCAATGTCACCTGCACGATTAAAATTAAAAGAAAAAACTCTATGAAAGCATGCAGTGGGTTTGTTATATTGATAAAATGAAGACAGGAATAGAACTATTGAATTAATTACCAGTATGTGGCATAATTTTACCAGCATCAGCTTGTTCCTGAGGGACCTTTCTCTCATGAACTGATCGAGGTCGCTGACTTTTTATTGTGTGATCTCCCATCAATCCATATTCTAAGGATAGAATAGAGGTTTATGAAAGCTCTACCATTGCACAATTACACACATTTACATTTGTATCTTATTCATTCTTACTAACCTTAATGACAAAGTATGAACAAAACAGGCACAGAATTTTTTGTCAATCAGCCAAGTAAAAATTACAAGTGTACGTTCCATCTTTGTTATTGAGTAGAATGGGGTGGGGAATTCCTTTTGTGTGTTACGCAGACAGAGGACTAGTTGTACTGCTGAGGCTTTGGTCAGGCCACATTTGGAGTGTTGTGAGCAATTTTGGGTCCCGTATCTAAGGAAGGATGTGCTGGCTTTGGAGGGGGTCCAGAGGAGGTTCATGAGAATGACACCGGGAACGAAAAGCTTGACGTATGAGGAGCGTTTGAGGACTCTGGGTCTGTACTCGATGGAGTTTAGAAGGATGAGGGGGGATCTCATTGAAACTTACAGAATACTGAAAGGCCTGGATAGAGTGGACATGGAGAAGATGTTTACATTAGTTGGAGAAACTGGGACCCAAGAGCACAGCCTCATAGTAAAGGGACGACCTTTTAGAACCGAGATGAGGAGGAATTTCTTCAGCCAGAGAGTGGTGAATCTATGGAATTCATTGCCACAGAAGGTTGTCGAGGCCAGGTCATTGAGTGTATTTAAGACAGAGATAGATAGGTTCTCGATTCGTAAGGGGATCAGAGGTTATGGGGAAAAGGCAGGAGAATGAGGTTGGGAAACTTATCAGCCATGATTGAATGGCAGAGCAGACTTGATGGGTCGAATGGCCTAATTCTGTTCCTATATCTTATGGTTTGAGAGCCATTCCCTTTTTGAAGGGATTGGTAAGTTTCTGTATGCATGAGGAATGCAGGAACAGGAGCAGACCATTCAGCCCATCAAGGTTTTCCCCTCGTAGCATTAAATGATTGAAAATAAGAAACTGAGGAAGTTCTTCATAAACTGCTGATTGGGCTTGGGGGAATAACTGGTTTTGGCACAATGCAAAGCTAATGGGATGGGGTGAAAGCGGGTCTGTACCAGCCATGCGAAACAGGATCATGGCGAATTGGCAGCTGCTTTTCCACCGCTTCCCATCTTTGTTCCGCTGGAGTTGACAGAACAATGGTTGAAAATCTGCCAGGATATTTGTCTGCAAGTCACGTTGCTGCTTCTACATGTTTTGAAGTGAAAAATCTCGGCAATATTTTCCGCGGCATTGCAGACTAAAATGTGGGGTGGGCTTTTCCGGCCTCACCCGTCCTGAGGTCAACGGACCTTTCCATGTTCCTATATCTTATGGTCTTATCTTATTGCCTACTCCGATTCCTGTGGTGGCTGGGGCAGTAAAATTCCGGCTGAGGAGTGGTGGATAATCGGCTGTCAATCTGCTACTAGCCCATTGCCCCTCTGCTGGCATTGACCCTTGTAAAACCTGAGGCTGAAAATTGTTTAAAAGATGAATAGTCAGTAGTGCATAATGCACACACACATACAAGAAATATGCTGACCATAGCTTTACATTTGAAGGGATTTTTACATAGAATGCACAGCATTTCCTGTTTCTTTAACAGAAACAGGCAAGTCAGCACAATTGGTCCATATTGGTCTTTATACTCTGCACCAACTTCTTCCCACCCATCTCATCAGCATACCCTTCTATTCCTTTCTCCCTGATATGCCTATTTAGCTTCCCTTTAAATGCATCAATTAAATACACTTAATTCAAAATTAATTTTAGTCCACAGCTGCCATGATTTGCTATGCACTCTCTAAAGGTGCATTGTGACTTGTGTCTAATCCTGTCCCAATTACGTAGGCAGGTATTACTTTTACAAAAGCATGAAAGCAGAAAGCCCAAGTGTAGGATCCTTCCCGTGTAAACATACAGTTTGAACGATAGTTAAATCATTTGGGGGAATGGCCTTTCATAGCAGAAACTGAGTGGAAAAGAGATAACATCCCCTATCTTTCCTTTTCGAGTGCAGGAAAGGGAGATTTCTCATTGTTAAATATGTCCGGGGAATTCTATCAATAGCGGGAGATTGTGGAATAGACAGAAAACATTCTCTCAGCTTGCCCTTGAGTAGACGGAGCTAACAGGGAAATACTGACAAAATCTAAACTAATAAAACTGGGAAAGGTTGATGACAAACAGTACGTGCTGAGTGCAGACAGCTGAATATTGCAGGTACAGACACTTATCACAACCAATCTGACAAAGGGGTTTAACCTAAATGTCCTTCCCTCCATATTAGTGGGTATTATAAACTGTGGGCTGTAAATTGATTTGCCCTGATTTTTGGGCATGTGTTATGGTCTGTAGTTTGTAAACTAGAAACAAAAAAGCAGAACTGATGTGTTCACCTCACTGACCTGATTTTTAAATTATTTCGCAGGTTGTGGGCATCACTGGCCTGGCCAGCATTTCTTGCCCATCCCTAGTTACCCTTGAGAAGGTGGTGATGAGCTGCCTTCTTGAACCACGGTGGTCCCTGTGGTGTAGGTACACCCACAGTGCTGGTAGGATGGGAGTTACAGGATTTTGACCCAGTGACGGTGAAGGAACAGCAATATAGATTCAATTCGGGATGGTTGGTGCTTTAGAGGGGAACTTACACGTGGTGGTGTTCCCATGTGTTTGCTGCCCTTGTCCTTCTAGGTGATGGAGTTCATGGATTTGGAATGTGCTGATGAAGGCACCATGGTGAGTTGCTGCAGTACATTTTCTATATACTACACACTCCTGGTGGTGAATGTTTAAGGTGGTGGAAGGTGTGCCAAACAAAAGGGCTGCTTTGTCTTGAATGGTGTCAAGCTTCTTGAGTGTTGTTGGAGTTGCGTTCATCCAGGCAAGTGGAGAATATTCCATTACACTCATGACTTGTGCCTTAAATGGTGGACAGAATTTAGGGAGTCAGGAGTTGAGTTACCCCCGATAGAATTCCCAATCTCCAACCCGCTCTTGTAGCCACAGTATTTGTACAGCTGGTCCAGTTCAGTTTATAATCAATGGTAACCCCCCAGGATGTTGACAGTGGGGGATTCAGTGTTGTTAATGCCATTGAGGGGAAATGGTTAGATTGTCACTTGTTGGAGAAGGTCATTGTCTGGCACTTGAATTGCATGAGTGTTACTTGGTACTTATCAGCCCAAGCCTAAATTTTATCCAAGTCTTGCTGTGTATCTGAGGAGTCACGAATGGTGCTGAACATTGTGCAATCATCAGCCAACATCCCCACTTCTGACCTTAGGATGGAAAGAAAGTCATTGATGAAGTAGCTGAAATGGTTGGGCCGAGGACACTACCTGGAAGACCTCCTGGAAATGCTAGGGCTCCTTGAATGTCACACTCAGTCAAATGCGGCCTTGATGTCAAGGGCTGTCACTCTTATCTCACCTCTGGAATTCAGCTCTTTTGTCCAAGTTTGAACCAAGGTTGTAATGAGGTCAGGAGCTGAGTGACCCTGATGGAACCCAGCTGAGCATCACTGAGCAGATTATTGCTGATATGTCTGCTTGATAGCACTGTTGATGACCCCTTCTATCGCTTTGCTCATGATCGAGAGTAGACTAATGGGGCAGTAATTGGTTGGGTTGGAATTGTCCTGCTTTTTGGGTACAGGACATACCTGGGCAATTTTCCACATGGCCGGGTAAGTGCCAGTGTTGTAGCTGTACTGGAACAGCCTGGATGGGCGAATGGCAAGTTCTGGAGCACAACTCTTCAGTACTATTGCCAAAATATTGTCAGTGCCTATAGCTTTTGCAATATCCAGTGTCTTCAGCTGTTTTTGATATCATGTGGATTGAATTGAATTAGCTGAAGACTGATATCTGTGATGCTGGGGACTTCTGGAGGAGGGCGAGATGGATTATTCATTCGGCACTTCTAGCTGAAGATTGTCGCGCACGCTTCAGCTTTACCTTTTGCACTGAATCCCTGGGCTCTCCCATCATTGAGGATGGGGATATTTGTGGAGCCTCCTCCTCCAGTGAGTTGTTTAATTGTCCATCACCATTTGTGACTGGATGCAGTAGGACTGCCGAACTTAGATCTGTTGGTTGTAGGATCATTTAGCTCTCTCTATCGCCTATTGCTTATGCTGTTTAGCATGCAAATAGTCTTATATTGTAATTGCATCCAGTTGACATCTCTTTTAAAGTATTCTTGGTCTTGCTTCTGGCATGCCCTCCTGCACTCTTCATTGATCCATGTTTGTTGGTAATGGCAGAGTGGGAGATATGCTGGGCCGTGAGGATTGTGGTTGAGTACAATTCTGCTGCTGCTGGTGACCCAGTGTCTCATGGTTGCCTAGTTACTGGATCTGTTCATTATCTATTCCATTTAGCATGGTGCTAGTGCCACACAACACGATGGAGAGCATCCTCAATATGAAGACAGGACTTCACAAGGACTGTACAGTGGTCACATCTACTGATGCTATCACGGACAGATGCATCTGTGACAGGCAGGTTGGTGAGGATGAGATAAAGTATGTTTTTCCCTCTTGTTGGTTCCCTTAGCACCTGTCGCAGTCCCAATCTAGCAGCTATGTCATTTAGAACCTGGTCAACTCAGTCTGTGGTGGTATTACTGAGCCGCTCTTAGCGATGGACATTGAAGTCCTCCACACCAAGTGTACATTCTGCGCCCTTGCCCACTCAGTGCTTCCTCCAAATGGTTTTCAACATGGAGGAGTATTGGTTCATCAGCTGAGGGGGCAACGGTACATGATAATTAGCAGGAGGTTTCCTTGCTCATGTTTGACCTGGTGCCATGGGACCCAGAGTCGATGTTGAGAAATCCCAGGGGAACTCCCTCCTGAATGTGTACCACTGTGTCACCACCTCTGCTGGGTCTGTCCTGCTGGTGAGACAGGGAATATCCAGGAATGGCGATGATGGTCTCTGGGACATTATCTATAAGGTACGATTCCGTGACAATGTCAGGCTGTTGCTTGATTAGTCTGTCAGATAGCTCTGCCAATTTTGGCATCAGCCCCCCAGATGTTAGTAAGGAGGATACTGCAGGGTTGACATGGCTGGGTTTGCCATTGTTGTTTCTGATGTTGACGCCACATCTTCCCTCTTGACTTAGTCGTGGTTTTATACAACTGAGTGGATGCTGCGCCATTTCAGAGGGCAGTTAACAGTCAACTTTTCCATGGGGTTGCAGTCACATTTAGACCAGTCCAGGTAAGATTGTGAGCTGCCCCAGCTGAATAACTCTAATCGTTCTGCTGCCGGCATTCTGTTTCACCCAAAGAAAAGCTCAGTTTCTGATTCCTAGCCATGGTTAGGAATGCAATTAATCATGGTCCGTTCTGTGCTGAGCCGTGCCGAAATTCCATGGTGTGGCCAATGCCCTCTCTGTGCGCCGGAGTCAAGTAACATTCTGAAGAAAGCATGTGCTTCAGGCAGCCTTCCTTTATTTAAAGGCTTTCCTATCAAAAAAAAGTTTTCAGCAATGAACTACAGCTATTGGATAATCTTGTTTCCAATGTGGGAGAATGAGTTTTGTGAATCTCGCCAGGGAAAGGCCCCTCCGCTTTAGCGATACATCCCTCTTTGCACTGGTTAGTGAGGTAGAGGGGAGGAAAAAAAGTCATATTTCTGTGGGGAGTGGATGTTGCAGGAAGCTGTTGAGATTGAAGCTCTGCAGGAAATGGGACACGTGATAAGGATGCAGGGTAATGTCCACAGTGTTACTCTCAAGGACATGGCAACGTGTTGGGAAATGGTTAATGATCAGTTGAGTGGTCAAAGTGCATGAATGGAGCTACACCTCACATCTCCTACTTGACCTCACCTCACACCACTCAATCCTCCTTTGCCATCATTCACTCAGGGGTATCACTGCAGGCATGCACAATGAGGAGTGGTGGTGTGATGGGTAATGTTTTGGGATCCTGCGTTCAATCCCACTGTGGTAGATCGTGGAATTTGAATTCAGTAAAAATCTGGAATTAAAACTCCATAGATGACCATGAAACCATGGATGACTGTAGGAAAAACCCATCTGGTTCACTAGTGTCCTCGAGGGAAGGAAATCATAGAATGCCTACAGTGCAGAAGGAGGATACTCGGCCCATCGAGTCTGTACCGATCGCAATCCCACCCAGATCCTATTCCTGTAACCCCACACATTTACCCTGCTAATTCCGCTGACTAAGGGGCAATTTAGCATGGCCAATCAACCTAACCCGCACATCTTTGGACTGTGGGAGGAAACCGGAGCACCCGGAAAAAACCCACACAGACACGGGGAGAATGTGCAGACTCTGCACAGATAGTGACCCGAGGCCGGAATTGAACTTGGGTCCCTGGGACTGTGTCACCGTGCCACCCCTTAACTGGTCTAGTCAAATGTAACTCCAGACCCACAATGCAAATCAATCAGTTGTACCAAATTGCCATAAAGAAGTCATGGACCACCTGGCATTGATCTAGGTACCAGAAATAACAACGGCAAACCCAGCCTTGTCATCCCTGCAAAGTCCTCCTTACTAACACCTGGGAACTGGTACTAGAACTGGAAGACCTCACAAACTAGTCACACAAACCAGTCAAGCAATTGCTTGGCATGGTCCCAGAATCATACCCTATAGATAATGTCTCCAACACCACCATCACCATTCCTGGGTATGTCCTGTCTCACCAGCAGAGGTGGGCACTGGCACAGTGGTGTACAGTCAGGAGGGAATTGCCCTGGGAATTCTCAACATCAACTCTGGACTCCATGAAGTCTCTTGGCACCAGGTCAAACATGGACAAGGAAACCGTCACTCCTCAGTGATGTATCAATACTCCTCCATGGTGAAGACCAATTGGAGGAAGCACTGAGGCTGGCAAGAGCGCAGAATGTACTCTGGGTTGGGGACTTCAACGTCGATCTCCAAGAGTGGCTCAGTAACACCACCAGAGACCGAGCTGGCCATGCCCTAAAAGACATAGCTGCTAGACTGGGACTGTGGCAGGTGGTAAGGGAACTAACAAGAGGGTAAAAGATACTTGATCTCAGCCTCAGCAACCTGCCTGCGGTAGATGCAACTGTCCATGACGGTAAGAGTAGGAATGACCATCACACTGTCCTTGTGGAGACAAAGTCCTGTAGTCACATTGTGTTGTGTGTCACTGCCACCGTGCTAAATGGCATAAACTTTGAGCTAGCAACTCAAGACTGAGCATCCATGAAGCTGTGGGTCATCATCAGCAGCAGAATTGTACTCAACCACAATGTGTAACCTCATGGCCCTGCAAATCCCCCACTCTACCATTACCACCAAGCCAGGCGATCAACCCTGGTTCAATGAAGAATGCAGGAGGGCAAGCCAGGAGCAACACCAGGCATACCCAAAAATGAGGTATCAACCTGGTGAACAGGACTACTTGCGTGCCAAACAGTATAAACAGCAAGTAATAGACAGAGCTAAGCGATTTCACAACCAATGGATCAGATCTAAGCTCTGCAGTCCTGCCACATCCAGCCATGAATGGTGGTGGAAAATTAAACACCTCACTGGAGGAGGAGGCTCCACAAATGTCCCCATCCTCAATGATAGAGCAGCCCAGCACGTCTGTGCAATAGATAAGGCTGAGACATTCACAACAATCTTTGGCCAGAAGTGCCAAGTGCATGGTCCATCTCGGCCTCCTCCAGATGTCTCCAGCATCATTCCCAATTCAATTCACTCCACGTGATATCAAGAAACAGCTGAAGGCACTGGATATTGCAAAGGCAATGGACCCTGACAACATTCCAACAATAAT
>NW_027594211.1:0-20595 GCF_964213995.1 Mustelus asterias | reverse complement strand
GCCCTCCTTATTCGTCCTCTCAAAATGCACTACATCATACTTATCTGTATTGGAATTAATGTACCAATTCTAATGTTTAAGTTTAATAATATTCTCTTGTATTTTACTACATGGATCTGTCATCTTAGCTAAATTTTGTGATGGCTGCGAATTTTGGAATTGTTTTCCCACTTTCCAAGTCCAAATTCTTAATGTAAACTTTGAACAACCAGAACAAGCCCCATCTCTGATCCCTGTGCAACACCACTCTCCATCTTTTGCCAGTTTGAATGGCTAACCTTATCCCTTTACTCTCATAGAACATAGAACATAGAACAGTACAGCACAGAACAGGCCCTTCGGCCCACGATGTTGTGCCGAGCTTTATCTGAAACCAAGATCAAGCTATCCCACTCCCTATCATCCTGGTGTGCTCCATGTGCCTATCCAATAACCGCTTAAATGTTTCTGAAGTGTCTGACTCCACTATCACTGCAGGCAGTCCATTCCACACCCCAACCACTCTCTGCGTAAAGAACCTACCTCTGATATCCGTCCTGTATCTCCCACCACGAACCCTATAGTTATGCCCCCTTGTAATAGCTCCATCCACCCGAGGAAATAGTCTTTGAACGTTCACTCTATCTATCCCCTTCATCATTTTATAAACCTCGATTAAGTCTCCCCTCAGCCTCCTCCGCTCCAGAGAGAACAGCCCTAGCTCCCTCAACCTTTCCTCATAAGACCTACCCTCCAAACCAGGCAGCATCCTGGTAAATCTCCTCTGCACTCTTTCCAGCGCTTCCACATCCTTCTTATAGTGAGGTGACCAGAACTGCACACAATATTCCAAATGTGGTCTCACCAAGGTCCTGTACAGTTGCAGCATAACCCCACGGCTCTTAAACTCCAACCCCCTGTTAATAAAAGCTAACACACGATAGGCCTTCTTCACAGCTCTATCCACTTGAGTGGCAACCTTTAGAGATCTGTGGATATGGACCCCAAGATCTCTCTGTTCCTCCACAGTCTTCAGAACCCTACCTTTGACCCTGTAATCCACATTTAAATTAGTCCTACCAAAATGAATCACCTCACATTTATCAGGGTTAAACTCCATTTGCCATTTTTCAGCCCAGCTTTGCATCCTATCTATGTCTCTTTGCAGCCTACAACAGCCCTCCACCTCATCCACTACTCCACCAATCTTGGTGTCATCAGCAAATTTACTGACCCACCCTTCAGCCCCCTCCTCTAAGTCATTAATAAAAATCACAAAGAGCAGAGGACCAAGCACTGATCCCTGTGGCACTCCACTAGCAACCTGCCTCCAATCCGAAAAGTGATGAACTCTCCGTGCCAGAAGTTGTCCCCTTTTCTTTTCAGTTCCTGTAAACATCGATCCTCTGTCAGTGTCTCACACGACAGAATCGTATCACTCAATGAGAAACAGAAAATCCCTCAGACCCGGTTTATAATTATCCAACATCTTCAAAAATAATCATCTGTGGGACATGGGTGTCGCTGGCTGGGTCAGCATTTATTGCCCATCCCTAGTTGCCCCTTGGAGGGCAGTTGAGAGTCACCCACATTGCTGTGGCTCTGGAGTCACACGTAGGCCAGACCGGGTAAGGACGGCAGATTTCCTTCCCTAAAGGACATTCGTGAACCAGATGGGTTTTTCCGACAATGGTTTCATGGCAATCAGTAGATTCTTAATCCCAGATATTTTTTATTGAATTCAAATTCCACCATCTGCCGTGGCGGGATTCGAACCCGGGTCCCCAGAATATTCGCTGAGTAACAGCGATAATACCACGAGGCCATAGCCTCCCCACTGGAGTGCAGAATGATTAGCTAGAAATTAGCATGGAGTTACTTAGTTCTTGAAGATGAGATAAGGAAGTTAAAGGGGGAGGGATGTGGTGATTGCCCCTCCAAGGGCAACACAGCAGAGTAAGGGTCAGCTGACCAGGGGAACCAATTATGATCGGGAGTGGGTAATCACCCCATGGGGGTTGAGTTCTCACTTGGGCAGAAGACAGTCGGAAGGCATGTAGGAGACCGGAAGGGGCTGGGACGGCGGGGGGGGGGGGGGGGGGGGGGGCGGGGGGGGGGGGGGGCGGAGGAGGGAGTGGGGGGCTGTCAGCCTCCTGGTGAAAACATCCTTTGTGTTCCTGACCAGGTCTGTGAACATGCGTCATTACAAAGTCTCTGCTTCCGCCTGTCTCGCTGGTAGAAGTAGGGAACCCTGGATGACTCGGGATATTGAGGCCCTGGTCAAGAAGATGAAAGAGGCACATGGCATGCATAGGCAGCTGGGATCAAGTGAATCTCTTGAAGAGTACAGGGGGTGTAGGAGTAGAGTTAAGAGAAATCAGGAGGGCAAAAAGGGGACATGAGATTGTTTTGGCAGATAAGGCAAAGGAGAATCCAAAGAGCTTCTACAAATACATAAAGGGCAAAAGAGTAACAGGGGAGAGAGTAAGGCCTCTTCAGGATCAACAAGGTCATCTATGTGTGGATCCACAAGAGATGGGTGAGATCCTAAATGAATATTTCTGATCAGTATTTACTGTTGAGAAAAGCATGGATGTTCGGGAACTTGGGGAAATAAATAGTGATGTCTTGAGGAGTGTACATATTACAGAGAAGGAGGTGCTGGAAGTCTTAAAGCGCATCAAGGTAGATAAATCCCCGGGACCTGATGAAGTGGATCCCAGGACATTGTGGGAGGCTAGGGAGGAAATTGTGGGTCCCCTCGCCGAGATATTTGAATCATCGATAGTCACGGGTGAGGTGCCTGAAGATTGGAGGGTGGCAAATGTTGTGCCTTTGTTTAAAAAGGGCTGCAGGGAAAAGCCTGGGAACTACAGGCCAGTGAGTCTCACATCTGTGGTGGGTAAATTGTTGGAAGGTATTTTGAGAGACTGGATCTACAGCATTTAGAGACGCAAGGACTGATTAGGGACAGTCAGCATGGCTTTGTGAGTGGAAAATCATGTCTCACAAATTTGATTGAGTTTTTTGAAGGGGTAACCAAGAAGGTAGATGTGGGCAGTGCAGTTGATGTTGTCTACATGGACTTTAGCAAGGCCTTTGACAAGGTACTGCATGGTAGGTTGTTGCATAAGGTTAAATCTCACGGGATCCAGGGTGAGGTATCTAAATGGATACAAAATTGGCTTCTTGACAGAAGCCAGAGGGTGGTTGTAGAGAGTTGTTTTTCAAACTGGAGGCCTGTGAATTGAGTCTGTGTCTTTATAAGTTCTGTTTGTGAACAGAATTCCCACTCACCTGAAGAAGGGGCTTAGAGCCTCGAAAGCTTGTGTGGCTTTTGCTACCAAATAAACCTGTTGGACTTTAACGTGGTGTTGTTAAACTTCTTACTGTGTTTACCCCAGTCCAACGCTGGCATCTCCACATCATGACCAGCGGTGTGCCTCAGGGATCAGTGCTGGGCCCACTGTTATTTGTCATTTATATTAATGATTTGGATGAGAATATAGGAGGCATGGTTAGGAAGTTTGCAGATGACACCAAGATTGGTGGCATAGTGGACAGTGAAGAAAGTTATCTCCAATTGCAACGGGATCTTGATCAATTGGGCCAGTGGGCTGACGAATGGCAGATGGAGTTTAATTTAGACAAATGCGAGGTGATGCTTTTTGGTAGATTGAACCCAGGGCAGGACTTACTCAGTTAATGGTAGGGCGTTGGGGAGAGTTACAGAACAAAGAGATCTAGGGGTACATGTTCATAGCTCCTTGAAAGTGGAGTCACAGGTGGACAGAGTGGTGAAGAAGGCATTCGGCATGCTTGGTTTCATTGGTCAGAATATTGAATACAGGAGTTGGAATGTCTTGTTGAAGTTATACAAGACATTGGTAAGACCACACTTGGAATACTGTGTACAGTTCTGGTCACCCTATTATAGAAAGGATATTATTAAACTAGAAAGAGTGCAGAAAAGATTTACTAGGATGCTACCGGGACTTAATGGATTGAGTTATAAGGAGAGGCTGAATAGACTGGGACTTTTTTCCCTGGAGCGTAGGAGGCTGAGGGGTGATCTTATAGAGGTCTATAAAATAATGGGGGGCACAGATCAGCTAGATAGTCAATATCTTTTCCCAAAGGTAGGGGAGTCTAAAACTAGAGGGCATAGGTTTAAGGTGAGAGGGGAGAGATACAAAAGTGTCCAGAGGGGCAATTTTTTCACACAGAGGGTGGTGAGTGTCTGGAACGGGCTGCCAGAGGCAGTAGTAGAGGCGGGGACAATTTTGTCTTTTAAAAAGCATTTAGATAGTTACATGGGTACGATGGGTATAGAGGGATATAGAAACATAGAAAAACCACATCACAAAACAGGCCCTTCGGCCCCACAAGTTGTGCCGAACACATCCCTACCTTCTAGGCCTACCTATAACCCTCCATCCTATTAAGTCCCATGTACTCATCCAGGAGTCTCTTAAAAGACCCTATTGAGTTTGCCTCCACCACCACTGACGGCAGCCGATTCCACTCGCCCACCACCCTCTGTGTGAAAAACTTCCCCCCTAACATTTCCCCTGTACCTACCCCCAGCACCTTAAACCTGTGTCCTCTCGTAGTAGCCATTTCCACCCTGGGAAAAAGCCTCTGAGAGTCCACCCGATCTATGCCTCTCAACATCTTATATACCTCTATTAGGTCTCCTCTCATCCTACGTCTCTCCAAGGAGAAAAGATCGAGCTCCCTCAGCCTATCCTCATAAGGCATGCCACTCAATCCAGGCAACATCCTTGTAAATCGCCTCTGCACCCTTTCAATCTTTTCCACATCCTTCCTGTAGTGAGGCGACCAGAACTGAGCACAATACTCCAAGTGGGGTCTGACGAGGGTCTTATATAGCTGCATCATTATCCCCGGACTCCTAAACTCAATCCCTCGATTGATAAAGGCCAGCACACCATACGCCTTCTTAACCACCTCCTCCACCTGCGGGGCCGATTTTAGAGTCCTATGGACCCGGACCCCAAGGTCCTTCTGATCCTCGACAGTACTAAGAGTCTTTCTGAGAGATATGGGCCAAATGTGGGCAATTGGGACGAGCTTAGGGGTTTTTAAAAAAAGGGACAGCATGGACAAGCTGGGCCGAAGGGCCTGTTTCCATGCTGCAAACCTCTGTGACTCTATGACTCTTCCTCTCTCTCTCTCCCACGTTCTCTCCTTCCCACCTCCTCTCACCCTCTCTCCCACTCCCTCAGACGTTCCTCCGACCTTTACTTCAAAGCTCAGATATCTCTCTCCCTCTAACAGATAATTAATTACTTTCAGACAATCTTCATGCCAACAACTTCAATGTAAATTTCTTTCCATCCACTTACAGCGGACCGTGGAGGCCTATGAATGTAGGATCTTAGCTCTCGAGTTAAAAGATACCAACTTGTACGACGTCACTTCAGTGGCCAGACATGACTTGGGTAAGTGACAAAATGAGACAGAGATAGGGAGGGGGTGTAGGGACTGGAGGAGGTTACAGAGATAGGGAGGGGTGTAGGGGCTGGAGGAGGTTACAGAGATAGGGAGGGGTGTAGGGGTTGGAGGAGGTTACAGAGATAGGGAGGGGTGTAGGGGTTGGAGGAGGTTACAGAGATAGGGAGGGGTGTAGGGGTTGGAGGAGGTTACAGAGATAGGGAGGGGTGTAGGGGTTGGAGGAGGTTACAGAGATAGGGAGGGGTGTAGGGGCTGGAGGAGGTTACAGAGATAGGGAGGGGTGTAGGGGCTGGAGGAGGGTACAGGGATAGGGAGGGGTGTAGGGGCTGGAGGAGGTCACAGAGATAGGGAGGGGTGTAGGGGCTGGAGGAGGGTACAGGGATAGGGAGGGGTGTAGGGACTGGAGGAGGATACAGGGATAGGGAGGGGTGTAGGGACTGGAGGAGGTTACAGAGATAGGGAGGGGTGTAGGGACTGGAGGAGGGTACAGGGATAGGGAGGGGTGTAGGGACTGGAGGAGGTTACAGAGATAGGGAGGGGTGTAGGGACTGGACGAGGTTACAGAGATAGGGAGGGGTGTAGGAGCTGGAGGAGGTTACAGAGATAGGGAGGGGTGTAGGGACTGGACGAGGGTACAGGGATAGGGAGGGGTGTCGGGTCTGGAGGAGGTTACAGAGATAGGGAGGGGTGTCGGGGCGGGAGGAGGTTACAGAGATAGGGAGGGTGTAGGGGGCTGGAGGAGGTTACAGAAATAGGGAGGGGTGTAGGGGCTGGAGGAGGTTACAGAGATAGGGAGGGGTGTAGGGGCTGGAGGAGGTTACAGAGATAGGGAGGGGTGTAGGGACTGGAGGAGGTTACAGAGATAGGGAGGGGTGTAGGGACTGGAGGAGGGTACAGGGATAGGGAGGGGCGTAGGGGCTGGAGGAGGTTACAGAGATAGGGAGGGGTGTAGGGACTGGAGGAGGGTACAGGGATAGGGAGGGGTGTAGGGACTGGAGGAGGGTACAGGGATAGGGAGGGGTGTAGGGGCTGGAGGAGGTTACAGGAAGGAGTTCTGAGGGCCGAGAGATTTGATGAAAGTCGGATATCTGGATTTATCGACAGGTGTTGAACTGGGACCTCAATCGCACGGAGTGGTCAGAGCTGAGAATGTGGAACGGATGAGGAAAATTGTCCAAACTGCCCTGGACTTTGTGGAAATGTTTAACAAAGGTACGAAATGGCAATTAGCATAGTGTACCTGTCCCACTACACACAGCCACTAATACACCCCACTGCCCCGCTCTCCCCCCTAGCCCTGTATCAATCCCCAAACTAATCCCACTGCCCCGCTCTCTCCCCATAGCCCTGTATCAATCCCCAAACTAATCCCACTGCCCCCGCTCTCTCCCCATAGCCCTGTATCAATCCCCAAACTAATCCCACTGCCCCACTCACTCCCCATAGCCCTGTATCAATCCCCAAACTAATCCCACTGCCCCGATCTCACCCCATAGCCCTGTATCAATCCGCAAACTAATCCCAATGCCCCGCTCTCTCCCCATAGCCCTGTATCAATCCCCAAACTAATCCCACTGCCCCCGCTCTCTCCCCAAACTAATCCCACTGTCCCCTCTCTCCCTATAGCCCTGTATCAATCCCCAAACTAATCCCACTGCCCCGCTCTCTCCCCATAGCCCTGTATCAATCCCCAAACTAATCCCACTGCCCCGATCTCACCCCATAGCCCTGTATCAATCCCCAAACTAATCCCACTGCCCCGCTCTCTCCCCATAGCCCTGTATCAATCCCCAAACTAATCCCACTGCCCCGCTCTCTCCCCTTAGCCCTGTATCAATCCCCAAACTAATCCCACTGCCCCGCTCTCTCCCCATAGCCCTGTATCAATCGCCAAACTAATCCCACTGCCCCGCTCTCTCCCCATAGCCCTGTATCAATCCCAAACTAATCCCACTGCCCCCGCTCTCCCCCCCGAGCCCTGTATCAATCCCCAAACTAATCCCACTGCCCGCTCTCTCCCCATAGCCCTGTATCAATCCCCAAACTAATCCCACTGCCCCGCTCTCTCCCCATAGCCCTGTATCAATCCCCAAACTAATCCCACTGCCCCGCTCTCACCCCATAGCCCTGTATCAATCCCCAAACTAATCCCACTGCCCCGCTCTCTCCCCATAGCCCTGTATCAATCCCCAAACTAATCCCACTGCCCCGCTCTCTCCCCATAGCCCTGTATCAATCCCCAAACTAATCCCACTGCCCCGCTCTCTCCCCATAGCCCTGTATCAATCCCCAAACTAATCCCACTGCCCCGCTCTCTCCCCATAGCCCTGTATCAATCCCCAAACTAATCCCACTGCCCCGCTCTCTCCCCATAGCCCTGTATCAATCCCCAAACTAATCCCACTGCCCCACTCTCCCCCCACTAGCCCTGTATCAATCCCTAAACTAATCCCACTGCCCCACTCTCCCCCCACTAGCCCTGTATCAATCCCCAAACTAACCCCACTGCCCCACTCTCCCCCCCGAGCCCTGTATCAATCCCCAAACTAACCCCACTGCCCCACTCTCTCCCCATAGCCCTGTATCAATCCCCAAACTAACCCCACTGCCCCACTCTCTCCCCATAGCCCTGTATCAATCCCCAAACTAATCCCACTGCCCCGCTCTCCCCCCCGAGCCCTGTATCAATCCCCAAACTAATCCCACTGCCCCGCTCTCTCCCCATAGCCCTATATCAATCCCCAAACTAATCCCACTGCCCCCGCTCTCTCCCCATAGCCCTGTATCAATCCCCAAACAAATGCCACTGCCCCGATGTCCCCCCCGAGCCCTGTATCAATCCCCAAACTAATCCCACTGCCCCGCTCTCTCCCCATAGCCCTGTATCAATCCCCAAACTAATCCCATTGCCCCCGCTCTCTCCCCATAGCCCTCTATCAATCCCCAAACTAATCCCACTGCCCCGCTCTCTCCCCATAGCCCTGTATCAATCCCCAAACTAATCCCACTGCCCCACTCTCTCCCCATAGCCCTGTATCAATCCCAAACTAATCCCACTGCCCCGCTCTCTCCCCATAGCCCTGTATCAATCCCCAAACTAATCCCACTGCCCCGCTCTCTCCCCATAGCCCTGTATCAATCCCCAAACTAATCCCACTGCCCCGCTCTCTCCCCATAGCCCTGTATCAATCCCCAAACTAATCCCACTGCCCCGCTCTCTCCCCATAGCCCTGTATCAATCCCCAAACTAATCCCATTGCCCCCGCTCTCTCCCCATAGCCCTCTATCAATCCCCAAACTAATCCCACTGCCCCGCTCTCTCCCCATAGCCCTGTATCAATCCCCAAACTAATCCCACTGCCCCACTCTCTCCCCATAGCCCTGTACCAATCCCAAACTAATCCCACTGCCCCGCTCTCTCCCCATAGCCCTGTATCAATCCCCAAACTAATCCCACTGCCCCGCTCTCTCCCCATAGCCCTGTATCAATCCCCAAACTAATCCCACTGCCCCGCTCTCTCCCCATAGCCCTGTATCAATCCCCAAACTAATCCCACTGCCCCGCTCTCCCCCCACTAGCCCTGTATCAATCCCCAAACTAATCCCACTGCCCCACTCTCCCCCCACTAGCCCTGTATCAATCCCCAAACTAACCCCACTGCCCCACTCTCCCCCCCGAGCCCTGTATCAATCCCCAAACTAACCCCACTGCCCCACTCTCTCCCCATAGCCCTGTATCAATCCCCAAACTAACCCCACTACCCCACTCTCTCCCCATAGCCCTGTATCAATCCCCAAACTAATCCCACTGCCCCGCTCGCCCCCCCGAGCCCTGTATCAATCCCCAAACTAATCCCACTGCCCCGCTCTCTCCCCATAGCCCTGTATCAATCCCCAAACTAATCCCACTGCCCCGCTCTCTCCCCATAGCCCTGTATCAATCCCCAAACTAATCCCACTGCCCCACTCTCTCCCCAAAGCCCTGTATCAATCCCAAACTAATCCCACTGCCCTCTCTCTCCCCATAGCCCTGTATCAATCCCCAAACTAATCCCACTGCCCCGCTCTCTCCCCATAGCCCTGTATCAATCCCCAAACTAATCACACTGCCCCACTCTCCCCCCCGAGCCCTGTATCAATCCCAAACTAATCCCACTGCCCCGCTCTCTCCCCATAGCCCTGTATCAATCCGCAAACTAATCCCACTGCCCCGCTCTCTCCACATAGCCCTGTATCAATCCCCAAACTAATCCCACTGCCCCACTCTCCACCCATAGCCCTGTATCAATCCGCAAACTAATCCCACTGCCCCGCTCTCTCCACATAGCCCTGTATCAATCCCCAAACTAATCCCACTGCCCCGCTCTCTCCCCATAGCCCTGTATCAATCCCCAAACTAATCCCACTGCCCCGCTCTCTCCCCATAGCCCTGTATCAATCCCCAAACTAATCCCAATGCCCCGCTCTCTCCCCATAGCCCTGTATCAATCCCAAACTAATCCCACTGCCCCCGCTCTCCCCCCCCCGAGCCCTGTATCAATCCCCAAACTAATCCCACTGCCCGCTCTCTCCCCATAGCCCTGTATCAATCCCCAAACTAATCCCACTGCCCCGCTCTCTCCCCATAGCCCTGTATCAATCCCCAAACTAATCCCACTGCCCCGCTCTCACCCCATAGCCCTGTATCAATCCCCAAACTAATCCCACTGCCCCGCTCTCTCCCCATAGCCCTGTATCAATCACCAAACTAATCCCACTGCCCCCGCTCTCTCCCCATAGCCCTGTATCAATCCCCAAACTAATCCCACTGACCTGCTCTCTCCCCCATAGCCCTGTATCAATCCCCAAACTAATCCCACTGCCCCGCTCTCTCCCCATTGCCCTGTATCAACCCCCAAACTAATCCCACTGCCCCACTCTCTCCCCATAGCCCTGTATCAATCCCCAAACTAATCCCACTGCCCCGCTCTCTCCCTATAGCCCTGTATCAATCCCCAAACTAACCCCACTGCCCCACTCTCCCCCCGAGCCCTGTATCAATCCCCAAACTAATCCCACTGCCCCCGCTCTCTCCCCATAGCCCTGTATCAATCCCAAACTAATCCCACTGCCCCGCTCTCTCCCCATAGCCCTGTATCAATCCCCAAATTAATCCCACTGCCCCGCTCTCTCCCCCGAGCCCTGTATCAATCCCCAAACTTACCCCACTGCCCCGCTCTCTCCCCCGAGCCCTGTATCAATCCCAAACTAATCCCACTGCCCCGCTCTCTCCCCATAGCCCTGTATCAATCCCCAAACTAATCCCACTGACCTGCTCTCTCCCCCGCTAGCCCTGTATCAATCCCCAAACTTACCCCACTGCCCCGCTCTTCCCCCGCTAGCCCTGTATCAATCCCCAAACTAATCCCACTGACCTGCTCTCTCCCCCGCTAGCCCTGTATCAATCCCCAAACTAATCCCACTGCCCCGCTCTTCCCCCGCTAGCCCTGTATCAATCCCCAAACTTACCCCACTGCCCCGCTCTCTCCATAGCCCTGTATCAATCCCAAACTAATCCCACTGCCCCGCTCTCTCCCCATAGCCCTGTATCAATCCCCAAACTAATCCCACTGCCCCGCTCTTCCCCCGCTAGCCCTGTATCAATCCCCAAACTTACCCCACTGCCCCGCTCTCTCCATAGCCCTATATCAATCCCCAAACTAATCCCACTGCCCCACTCTCTCCCCATAGCCCTGTATCAATCCCCAAACTAACCCCACTACCCCACTCTCTCCCCATAGCCCTGTATCAATCCCCAAACTAATCCCACTGCCCCGCTCTCTCCCCATAGCCCTGTATCAATCCCCAAACTAATCCCACTGCCCCGCTCTCTCCCCATAGCCCTGTATCAATCCCCAAACTAATCCCACTGCCCCACTCTCTCCCCAAAGCCCTGTATCAATCCCAAACTAATCCCACTGCCCTCTCTCTCCCCATAGCCCTGTATCAATCCCCAAACTAATCCCACTGCCCCGCTCTCTCCCCATAGCCCTGTATCAATCCCCAAACTAATCACACTGCCCCACTCTCCCCCCCGAGCCCTGTATCAATCCCAAACTAATCCCACTGCCCCGCTCTCTCCCCATAGCCCTGTATCAATCCGCAAACTAATCCCACTGCCCCGCTCTCTCCACATAGCCCTGTATCAATCCCCAAACTAATCCCACTGCCCCACTCTCCACCCATAGCCCTGTATCAATCCGCAAACTAATCCCACTGCCCCGCTCTCTCCACATAGCCCTGTATCAATCCCCAAACTAATCCCACTGCCCCGCTCTCTCCCCATAGCCCTGTATCAATCCCCAAACTAATCCCACTGCCCCGCTCTCCCCCCCCCGAGCCCTGTATCAATCCCCAAACTAATCCCACTGCCCGCTCTCTCCCCATAGCCCTGTATCAATCCCCAAACTAATCCCACTGCCCCGCTCTCTCCCCATAGCCCTGTATCAATCCCCAAACTAATCCCACTGCCCCGCTCTCACCCCATAGCCCTGTATCAATCCCCAAACTAATCCCACTGCCCCGCTCTCTCCCCATAGCCCTGTATCAATCACCAAACTAATCCCACTGCCCCCGCTCTCTCCCCATAGCCCTGTATCAATCCCCAAACTAATCCCACTGACCTGCTCTCTCCCCCATAGCCCTGTATCAATCCCCAAACTAATCCCACTGCCCCGCTCTCTCCCCATTGCCCTGTATCAATCCCCAAACTAATCCCACTGCCCCACTCTCTCCCCATAGCCCTGTATCAATCCCCAAACTAATCCCACTGCCCCGCTCTCTCCCTATAGCCCTGTATCAATCCCCAAACTAACCCCACTGCCCCACTCTCCCCCCGAGCCCTGTATCAATCCCCAAACTAATCCCACTGCCCCCGCTCTCTCCCCATAGCCCTGTATCAATCCCAAACTAATCCCACTGCCCCGCTCTCTCCCCATAGCCCTGTATCAATCCCCAAATTAATCCCACTGCCCCGCTCTCTCCCCCGAGCCCTGTATCAATCCCCAAACTTACCCCACTGCCCCGCTCTCTCCCCCGAGCCCTGTATCAATCCCAAACTAATCCCACTGCCCAGCTCTTCCCCCGCTAGCCCTGTATCAATCCCCAAACTAATCCCACTGACCTGCTCTCTCCCCCGCTAGCCCTGTATCAATCCCCAAACTAATCCCACTGCCCCGCTCTTCCCCCGCTAGCCCTGTATCAATCCCCAAACTTACCCCACTGCCCCGCTCTCTCCATAGCCCTGTATCAATCCCAAACTAATCCCACTGCCCCGCTCTCTCCCCATAGCCCTGTATCAATCCCCAAACTAATCCCACTGCCCCGCTCTTCCCCCGCTAGCCCTGTATCAATCCCCAAACTTACCCCACTGCCCCGCTCTCTCCATAGCCCTATATCAATCCCCAAACTAATCCCACTGCCCCGCTCTCTCCCCATAGCCCTGTATCAATCCCCAAACTAATCCCACTGCCCCGCTCCCTCCCCATGGTCCTGTATCAATCCCCAAACTAATCCCACTGCCCCGCTCTCTCCCCATAGCCCTGTATCAATCCCCAAACTAATCCCACTGTTCCGCTCTCTCCCCATAGCCCTGTATCAATCCCCAAACTAATCCCACTGCCCCGCTCTCTCCCCATAGCCCTGTATCAATCCCCAAACTAATCCCACTGCCCCGCTCTCTCCCCATAGCCCTGTCTCAATCCCAAACTAATCCCACTGCCCCGCTCTCTCCCCATAGCCCTGTATCATTCCCCAAACTAATCCCACTGCCCCGCTCTCTCCCCATAGCCCTGTATCAATCACCAAACTAATCACACTGCCCCGCTCTCTCCCCATAGCCCTGTCTCAATCCCAAACTAATCCAACTGCCCCGCTCTCTCTCCATGGCCCTGTATCAATCCCCAAACTAATCCCACTGCCCCGCTCTCTCCCCATAGCCCTGTATCAATCCCCAAACTAATCCCACTGCCCCGCTCTCTCCCCATAGCCCTGTATCAATCCCAAACTAATCCCACTGCCCCGCTCTCTCTCCCCATAGCCCTGTATCAATCCCAAACTAATCCCACTGCCCCGCTCTCTCTCCCCATAGCCCTGTATCAATCCCCAAACTAATCCCACTGCCCCGCTCTCTCCCCATAGCCCTGTATCAATCCCCAAACTAATCCCACTGCCCCGCTCTCTCCCCATTGCCCTGTATCAATCCCAAACTCATCCCACTGCCCCCGCTCTCTCCCCATAGCCCTGTATCAATCCCCAAACTAATCCCACTGCCCCGCTCTCTCCCCATAGCCCTGTATCAATCCCCAAACTAATCCCACTGCCCCGCTCTCTCCCCATAGCCCTGTATCAATCCCCAAACTAATCCCACTGCCCCCGCTCTCTCCCCATAGCCCTGTATCAATCCCCAAACTAATCCCACTGCCCCGCTCTCCCCCCTGAGCCCTGTATCAATCCCCAAACTAATCCCACTGCCCCGCTCTTCCCCCGCTCGCCCTGTATCAATCCCCAAACTAATCCCACTGCCCCGCTCTCTCCCCATAGCCCTGTATCAATCCCCAACTAATCCCACTGCCCCGCTCTCTCCCCATAGCCCTGTGTCAATCCCCAAACTAATCCCACTGCCCCGCTCTCTCCCCATAGCCCTGTATCAATCCCCAAACTAATCCCACTGCCCCGCTCTCTCCCCATAGCCCTGTATCAATCCCCAAACTAATCCCACTGCCCCGCTCTCTCCCCATAGCCCTGTGTCAATCCCCAAACTAATCCCACTGCCCCGCTCTCTCCCCATAGCCCTGTATCAATCCCCAAACTAATCCCACTGCCCCGCTCTCTCCCCATAGCCCTGTGTCAATCCCCAAACTAATCCCACTGCCCCCGCTCTCTCCCCATAGCCCTGTATCAATCCCCAAACTAATCCCACTGCCCCGCTCTCCCCCCTGAGCCCTGTATCAATCCCCAAACTAATTCCACTGCCCCGCTCTTCCCCCGCTCACCCTGTATCAATCCCCAAACTAATCCCACTGCCCCGCTCTCTCCCCATAGCCCTGTATCAATCCCCAACTAATCCCACTGCCCCGCTCTCTCCCCATAGCCCTGTGTCAATCCCCAAACTAATCCCACTGTCCCGCTCTCCCCCCCGAGCCCTGTATCAATCCCCAAACTAATCCCACTGCCCCGCTCTCCCCCCCGAGCCCTGTATCAATCCCCAAACTAATCCCACTGACCCGCTCTCTCCCCATAGCCCTGTTTCAATCCCAAAACTAATCCCACTGCCCCGCTCTCTCCCCATAGCCCTGTATCAATCCCCAAACTAATCCCACTGCCCCGCTCTCTCCCCATAGCCCTGTATCAATCCCCAAACTGATCCCACTGCCCCGCTCTCTCCCCATAGCCCTGTATCAATCCCAAACTAATCCCACTGCCCCGCTCTCTCCCTGTATCAATCCCAGATTAATGTGGGATCCTATTCGGTGGTGTGTTTCAGGGGTTGAATTCCCGGAATGTGAATTGGATATCTATCGCCATGTGAGGAACGTGGACTTTCCCCGGGATGTGGACGGGGAGATCTGTGCTGTCATCCACCCCGAGAGACAGGTCAGTGACTGGTCCCCAATCGAGAGGCTGGATCCGGGCCCATGCTGAGGCTCACACCAGCCTTTTGCTGCTCTTCGGAATGGTCTCTCTCTGCACTAACCCCGCACTGCATCCCTGTGTGTGTCCAGTCCCTCCGCACTGCATCCCTGTGTGTGTCCAGTCCCTCCGCACTGCATCCCTGTGTGTGTCCAGTCCCTCCGCACTGCATCCCTGTGTGTGTCCAGTCCCTCCGCCCTGACCCCCACTCTGTCCAGTCCCTCCGCACTGACCCCCACTCTGTCCAGTCCCTCCGCAGTGACCCTCACTCCGTCCAGTCCCTCCAGAGTGACCCCCACTCTGTCCAGTCCCTCCGCACTGACCCCCACTCTGTCCAGTCCCTCCGCACTGACCCTCACTCTGTCCAGTCCCTCCGGAGTGACCCTCACTCTGTCCAGGCTCACTTCAGTGACCCTCACTCTGTCCATTCCCTCGGCACTGACCCCCACTCTGTCCAGTCCCTCCGCACTGACCCCCACTCTGTCCAGTCCCTCCGCACTGACCCCCACTCTGTCCAGTCCCTCCGGAGTGACCCTCACTCTGTCCAGTCCCTCCGCAGTGACCCCCACTCTGTCCAGTCCCTCCGGAGTGACCCTCACTCTGTCCAGTCCCTCTGCAGTGACCCCCACTCTGTCCAGTCCCTCTGGAGTGACCCTCACTCTGTCCAGTCCCTCTGCAGTGACCCTCACTCTGTCCAGTCCCTCCGCAGTGACCCTCACTCTGTCCAGCCCCTCTGGAGTGACCCTCACTCTGTCCAGTCCCTCTGGAGTGACCCTCACTCTGTCCAGTCCCTCCGCAGTGACCCTCACTCTGTCCAGTCCCTCCGCACTGACCCCCACTCTGTCCAGTCCCTCTGGAGTGACCCTCACTCTGTCCAGTCCCTCTGCAGTGACCCCCACTCTGTCCAGTCCCTCTGCAGTGACCCTCACTCTGTCCAGTCCCTCTGGAGTGACCCTCACTCTGTCCAGTCCCTCTGCACTGACCCCCACTCTGTCCAGTCCCTCCGGAGTGACCCTCACTCTGTCCACTCCCTCCGCACTGACCCTCACTCTGTCCAGTCCCTCTGCAGTGACCCCCACTCTGTCCAGTCCCTCCGCACTGACCCTCACTCTGTCCAGTCCCTCCGGAGTGACCCTCAGTCTGTCCAGTCCCTCCGGAGTGACCCTCACTTTGTCCAGTCCCTCCGGAGTGACCTTCACTCTGTCCAGTCCCTCCGCACTGACCCTCACTCTGTCCAGTCCCTCCGCAGTGACCCTCACTCTGTCCAGTCCCTCTGCAGTGACCCCCACTCTGTCCAGTCCCTCCGCAGTGACCGTCACTCTGTCCAGTCCCTCCGCACTGACCCTCACTCTGTCCAGTCCCTCTGCAGTGACCCCCACTCTGTCCAGTCCCTCCGCAGTGACCGTCACTCTGTCCAGTCCCTCCGCACTGACCCTCACTCTGTCCATTCCCTTCGCAGTTACCCACACTCTGTCCAGTCCCTCCAGAGTGACCCTCACTCTGTCCAGTCCCTCCAGAGTGACCCTCATTCTGTCCAGTCCCTCTGCAGTGACCCTCACTCTGTCCAGTCCCTCCAGAGTGACCCTCACTCTGTCCAGTCCCTCCGCAGTGACCCTCACTCTGACCATTCCCTCTGCAGTGACCCCCACTCTGTCCAGTCCCTCTGGAGTGACCCTCACTCTGTCCAGTCCCTCTGGAGTGACCCTCACTCTGTCCAGTCCCTCTGGAGTGACCCTCACTCTGTCCAGTCCCTCCAGAGTGACCCTCACTCTGTCCAGTCCCTCTGCAGTGACCCTCACTCTGACCATTCCCTCTGGAGTGACCCTCACTCTGTCCAGTCCCACTGCAGTGACCCTCACTCTGTCCAGTCCCTGTAGAGTGACCCTCACTCTGTCCAGTCCCTCCGGAGTGACCCTCACTCTGTCCAGTCCCTCCAGTGACCCTCACTCTGTCCAGTCCCTCCAGAGTGACCCTCACTCTGTCCAGTCCCTCCGCAGTGACCCTCACTCTGTCCATTCCCTCCGCAGTGACCCTCACTCCGTCCAGTCCCTCCAGAGTGACCCTCACTCTGTCCAGTCCCTCCGGAGTCACCCTCACTCTGTCCATTCCCTCCGCAGTGACCCTCACTCTGTCCAGTCCCTCCGGAGAGACCTTCACTCTGTCCAGTCCCTCCGGAGTGACCCTCACTCTGTCCAGTCCCTCCAGTGACCCTCACTCTGTCCAGTCCCTCCAGAGTGACCCTCACTCTGTCCAGTCCCTCCGCAGTGACCCTCACTCTGTCCATTCCCTCCGCAGTGACCCTCACTCCGTCCAGTCCCTCCAGAGTGACCCTCACTCTGTCCAGTCCCTCCGGAGTCACCCTCACTCTGTCCATTCCCTCCGCAGTGACCCTCACTCTGTCCAGTCCCTCCGGAGAGACCTTCACTCTGTCCAGTCCCTCCGGAGTGACCCTCACTCTGTCCAGTCCCTCCGGAGTGACCCTCACTCTGTCCAGTCCCTCCGGAGTGACCCTCACTCTGTCCATTCCCTCCGCACTGACCCTCACTCTGTCCAGTCCCTCCGGAGTGACCCTCAGTCTGTCCAGTCCCTCCGGAGTGACCCTCACTCTGTCCAGTCCCTCCGGAGTGACCCTCACTCTGTCCAGTCCCTCCAGTGACCCTCACTCTGTCCAGTCCCTCCAGAGTGACCCTCACTCTGTCCAGTCCCTCCGCAGTGACCCTCACTCTGTCCATTCCCTCCGCAGTGACCCCCACTCCATCCAGTCCCTCTGCAGTGACCCCCACTCTGTCCAGCCCCTCTGGAGTGACCCTCACTCTGTCCAGTCCCTCCGGTGACCCTCACTCTGTCCAGTCCCTCCGGTGACCCTCACTCTGTCCAGTCCCTCCAGAGTGACCCTCACTCTGTCCAGTCCCTCCGCAGTGACCCTCACTCTGTCCATTCCCTCCGCAGTGACCCTCACTCCGTCCAGTCCCTCTGCAGTGACCCCCACTCTGTCCAGCCCCTCTGGAGTGACCCTCACTCTGTCCAGTCCCTCCGGAGTGACCCTCACTCTGTCCAGTCCCTCCGGAGTGACCCTCACTCTGTCCAGTCCCTCCGGAGTGACCCTCACTCTGTCCAGTCCCTCCGGAGTGACCCTCACTCTGTCCAGTCCCTCCAGAGTGACCCTCACTCTGTCCAGTCACTCCGCAGTGACCCTCACTCTGTCCAGTCCCTCCGGAGTCACCCTCACTCTGTCCATTCCTTCCGCAGTGACCCTCACTCTGTCCAGTCCCTCCGGAGTGACCCTCACTCTGTCCAGTCCCTCCGGAGAGACCTTCACTCTGTCCAGTCCCTCTGGAGTGACCCTCACTCTGTCCAGTCACTCCGGAGAGACCTTCACTCTGTCCAGTCCCTCCGGAGTGACCCTCACTCTGTCCAGTCCCTCCGGAGTGACCTTCACTCTGTCCAGTCCCTCCGCAGTGACCCTCACTCTGTCCAGTCCCTCCGGAGTGACCCTCACTCTGTCCAGTCCCTCCGGAGTGACCCTCACTCTGTCCAGTCCCTCCGGAGTGAGCCTCACTCTGTCCAGTCCCTCCGGAGTGACCCTCACTCTATCCAGTCCCTCCGGAGTGACCCTCACTCTGTCCATTCCCTCCGCAGTGACCCTCACTCTGTCCAGTCCCTCCGGAGTGACCCTCAGTCTGTCCAGTCCCTCCGGAGTGACCCTCACTTTGTCCAGTCCCTCCGGACTGACCCTCACTCTGTCCAGTCCCTCCGGAGTGACCCTCACTCTGTCCATTCCCTCCGGAGTGACCCTCACTCTGTCCAGTCCCTCCGGAGTGACCCTCACTCTGTCCAGTCCCTCTGGAGTGACCCTCACTCTGTCCAGACCCTCTGGAGTGACCCTCACTCTGTCCAGTCCCTCCGGAGTGACCCTCACTCTGTCCAGTCCCTCCGCACTGACCCTCACTCTGTCCAGTCCCTCCGCACTGACCCTCACTCTGTCCAGTCCCTCCGCACTGACCCTCACTCTGTCCAGTCCCTCCGCACTGACCCTCACTCTGTCCAGTCCCCCTCGCCTCCCCGCCATGCCTCATACCGTTCCCCTTCCCTCCGGGTTGCCTCTCCGGGATTAACCTTGCTGACCGCTCTCTCTGTGACCTCAGGACAGGGATTGGCTGCCACTGCGTCCTGGCGATCCCATCTTCCTGACCCTGGCTGGACGGAGCATCCCGTTTGATGGTGACCGAACCGTCCATCCCATCTTCATCAACGAGTCAGCTTATTACGAGAAGAGAACAGCCTTCAGTGTGACGGAGAGAGTGAGGGTCCGACTGCCCCCCATACGCCGGGACAGAGAGGGCGAGGGGGCTTCTCAGTAGCACAGGTCAACCCTGTGGCCCCTCCCCATGTATTCCAGCCACAGACACAGGTTCTCGATTGGGACAGGGGTCAAAGGTTATGGGGAAACTCGGGGGGAAAAAGGGATTGAGAAACTGATCAGCCGTGATTATATAGCAGAGCAAACTCGATGGGCCGAGTGGCCTAATTCTGCTCCCATATCTTATGGTCTTGTCTGTCTCTCTCTCTCTCTCTCTGTCTCTCTCTCTCTGTCTCTCTCTCTCTGTCTCTCTCTCTCCGTCTCTCTCTCTCTCTCTCTGTCTCTCTCTCTCCGTCTTTCTCTCTCTCTCTCTGTCTCTCTCTCTGTCTCTCTCTCTGTCTCTGTCTCTCTCTCTGTCTCTCACTCTGTCTCTCTCTCTCTCTCTCTCTCTGTCTCTCTCCGTCTTTCTCTCTCTCTCTGTCTCTCTCCGTCTTTCTCTCTCTCTCTGTCTCTCTCTCTCTGTGTCTCTCTCTCCCTGTCTCTCTCTCTCCGTCTTTTTCTCTCTGTCTCTCTATCTCTCTCTCTGCCTCTCTCTCCGTCACTGTCTGTCTCTCATTGTCTCTCTCTCCCTCCGTCTTCCTCTCCCCGTCTCTCTCTCTGCCTCTCTCACTATCTGTCTCTCTCTGTCTGTCTCTCTCTCCATTGCCCTATCTCTCTCTCTGTCTCTCTCTCCCCGTCTCTCTCTCTCACTCTCTCCCTGTCTCCACTCTGTCTCTCTCTCTCTCTCTGTCTCTTCTCTGTCTTTCCCTCTCTCTGTCTCTCTCTCTCTCTCTCTGCCTCGCTCTCTCTCCCTCTCTCTGTGTCTCTGTCTCTTTGTCTCTCCCTCTCTGTCTCTCTCTGCCTCGCTCTCTCTCTCCCTCTCTCTCTGTCTCTCTCTGTTTCTCTCTCTCTCTGTCTCTCCCTCGCTCTCTCTCTCTCTGCCTCTCTCTCTCTCTGTCTCTCTCTGTTTCTCTCTCTCCCTGTCTCTCCCTCGCTCTCTCTCCCTCTCTGTCTCTCTCTCTCTCTCTGCCTCGCTCTCCCTCTCCCTCTCTCTCTGCCTCGCTCTCTCTCTCTGTCTCTCTCTGTTTCTCTCTCTCTCTGTCTCTCCCTCGCTCTCTCTCTCTCTGCCT
>NW_027594210.1:2500-20595 GCF_964213995.1 Mustelus asterias | reverse complement strand
GATGCAATCTCCGAGACGGGCGCGTGGCCCAATGATACATCAAGCTGTGTCATTGTTTTTGTGTCAGGTGCTCGCTCCCTGGGTGGTCAGCTACCCGAGGGAGACAGGGAAATGCAGATATCACAACCACACAGAGGAGACAAGCCCATGGGATCCCGTGACCCTGGCTATGGGACTCTAACCCCTCTCGGGAAACAGGCTGGGCTTCAGCCAGTCTGTACCCTATCCTGACATCCCGGGGTAACATTCCGACCCCCTCAGCTCACTCTTCAACAACTCAGTCATGTCGCCCCCACGCCCCCTCCACCCCAACCCCCCCCCCCCCACCCCCCTGCGCCCCCCCCCCCCCCCCCCCCCCCCCGCCGCCCGGCCTCCTCCGCCACCTATCCCCAGAAATCAGCTCATCGGCTATGGAAGCCCTCACTCAGGTAAATGTCCCCTGGAAGTTTGACCATTCTGAATCTCTGTCCAACGTGTTCTCACAAATCACACCCTCCGTAACCTTCAGCCCATCCAAAACGCTGCTCCTCCCCATGCCACCCCCCATGGCCGTACTCAGAATGTAATCCCGTTCCTCCCTATCTCTGTAACCTCCTCCAGCCCCCACATCCCTTCCTATCTCTGTAGCCTCCTCCAGCCCCGACATCCCTCCCTATCTCTGTAACCTCCTCCAGCCCCCACACCCCTCCCTATCTCTGTAACCTCCTCCAGCCCCGACATCCCTCCCTATCTCTGTAACCCCCTCCAACCTCTACACCCCTCCCTATCTCTGTGCCTCCTCCAGCCCCTACACCCCTCCCTATCTCTGTAACCTCCTCCAGCCCCTACACCCCTCCCTATCTCTGTGCCTCCTCCAGCCCCTACACCCCTCCCTATCACTGTAACCTCCTCCAGCCCCGACACCCCTTCCTTTCTCTGTAAACTCCTCCAGCCCCCACACCCCTCCCTATCTCTGTAACCTCCTCCAGCCCCGACACCCCTTCCTATCTCTGTAACCCCCTCAGCCCCCACAACCCTCCCTATCTCTGTAACCTCCTCCAGCCCCTACACCCCTTCCTATCTCTGTAACCCCCTCCAGCCCCTACACTCCTCCCTATCTCTGTAACCTCCTCCAGCCCCCTACATCCCTCCCTATCTCTGTAACCTCCTCCAGCCCCTACACCCCCTCCCTATCTCTGTAACCTCCTCCAGCCCCCACAACCCTCCCTATCTCTGTAACCCCCTCCAACCTCTACACCCCCTCCCTATCTCTGTAACCTCCTCCAGCCCCGACACCCCTTCCTATCTCTGTAACCTCCTCCAATCCCGACACCCCTCCCTATCTCTGTAACCTCCTCCAACCCGACACCCCTCCCTATCTCTGTAACCTACTCCAGCCCCTACACCCCACCCTATCTCTGTAACTTCCTCCAGCCCCTACACCCCTCCCAATCTCTGTAACCTCCTCCTGCCCTACACCCCTCCCTATCTCTGTAACCTCCTCCAGCCCCTACACCCCTCCCTTATCTCTGTAACCTCCTCCAGCCCCTACACCCCTCCCTATCTCTCTAACTTCCTCCAGCCCCCACACCCCTCCCTATCTCTGTAACCTCCTCCAGCCCCTACACCCCACCCTATCTCCGTCACCTCCTCCAGTCCCTACACCGCCCTCCCTATCTCTGTAACCTCCTCCAGCCCCCACACCCCTCCCTATCTCTGTAACCTCCCCCAGCCCCTACACCCCTCCCTATCTCTGTAACCTCCTCCAGCCCCCCTACACCCCTCCCTATCTCTGTAACCCCCTCCAACCTCTACACCCCCTCCCTATCTCTGTAACCTCCTCCAGCCCCGACACCCCTTCCTATCTCTGTAACCCCCTCCAGCCCCACAACCCTCCCCTATCTCTGTAACCTCCTCCAGCCCCGACACCCCTCCCTATCTCTGTAAACTCCTCCAGCCCCCACAACCCTCCCTATCTCTGTAACCTTCTCCAGCCCCCACAACCCTCCCTATCTCTGTAACCTCCTCCAGCCCCTACACCCCTTTCCTATCTCTGTAACCCCCTCCAGCCCCTACACGCCTCCCTATCTCTGTAACCTCCTCCAGCCCATACACCCCTCCCTATCTCTGTAACCTCCTCCAGCCCCTACACCCCTCCCTATCTCTGTTACCTCCTCCAGCCCCCACAACCCTCCCTATCTCTGTAACCCCCTCCAACCTCTACACCCCCTCCCTATCTCTGTAACCTCCTCCAATCCCGACACCCCTCCCTATCTCTGTAACCTCCTCCAACCCCGACACCCTCTCTATCTCTGTAACCTCCTCCAGCCCCTACACCCCTCCCTATCTCTGTAACCTCCTCCAGCCGCTACACCCCTCCCTATCTCTGTAACCTCCTCCAGCCCCTACACCCCTCCTTATCTCTGTAACCTCCTCCAGCCCCTACACCCCTCCCTATCTCTGTAACCTCCTCCAGCCCCTACACCCCTCCCTATCTCCGTCACCTCCTCCAGTCCCTACACCCCCTCCCTATCTCTGTAACCTCTCCAGCCCCCACACCCCTCCCTATCTCTGGAACCTCCCCCAGCCCCTACACCCCTCCCTATCTCTGTAACCTCCTCCAGCCCCCCTACACCCCTCCCTATCTCTGTAACCTCCTCCAGCCCCCCACACCCCTCCCTATCTCTGTAACCTCCTCCAGCCCCTACACCCATCCCTATCTCCGTCACCTCCTCCAGTCCCTACACCCCCTCCCTATCTCTGTAACCTCCTCCAGCCCCCACACCCCCCCCCTTTCTCTGTAACCTCCTCCAGTCCCTACACCCCTCCCTATCTCTGTAACCTCCTCCAGCCCCAACACCCCACCCTATCTCTGTAACCGTCTCCAGCCCCAACACCCCTCCCTATCTCTGTAACCTTCTCCAGCCCCTACACTCCTCCCTATCTCTCTAACCTCTTTCCAGACCCCACACCCCTCCCTATCTCTGTAACCTCCTCCAGCCCCCACACCCCTCCCTATCACTGTAACCTCCCCCAGACCCCACACCCCTCCCTATCTCTGTAACCTCCTCCAACCCCGACACCCCACCCTATCTCCGTCACTTCCTCCAGTCCCTGCACGCCCTCCCTATCTCTGTAACCTCCTCCAGCCCCCACACCCCTCCCTATCTCTGTAACCTCCCCCAGCCCCTACACCCCTCCCTATCTCTGTAACCTCCTCCAGCCCCCCTACACCCCTCCCTATCTCTGTAACCTCCTCCAGCCCCCCTACACCCCTCCCTATCTCTGTAACCCCCTCCCAGCCCCCACAACCCTCCCTATCTCTGTAACCTCCTCCCAGCCCCGACACCCCCTCCCTATCTCTGTAAACTCCTCCAGCCCCCACAACCCTCCCTATCTCTGTAACCTCCTCCAGCCCCCACAACCCTCCCTATCTCTGTAACCTCCTCCAGCCCCTACACCCCTTCCTATCTCTGTAACCCCCTCCAGCCCCTACACGCCTCCCTATCTCTGTAACCTCCTCCAGCCCATACACCCCTCCCTATCTCTGTAACCTCCTCCAGCCCCTACACCCCTCCCTATCTCTGTTACCTCCTCCAGCCCCCACAACCCTCCCTATCTCTGTAACCCCCTCCAACCTCTACACCACCTCCCTATCTCTGTAACCTCCTCCAATCCCGACACCCCTCCCTATCTCTGTAACCTCCTCCAACCCCGACACCCCTCTCTATCTCTGTAACCTCCTCCAGCCCCTACACCCCTCCCTATCTCTGTAACCTCCTCCAGCCGCTACACCCCTCCCTATCTCTGTAACCTCCTCCAGCCCCTACACCCCTCCTTATCTCTGTAACCTTCTGCAGCCCCTACACCCCTCCCTATCTCTGTAACCTCCTCCAGCCCCTACACCCCTCCCTATCTCCGTCACCTCCTCCAGTCCCTACACCCCCTCCCTATCTCTGTAACCTCCTCCAGCCCCCACACCCCTCCCTATCTCTGGAAACCTCCCCCAGCCCCTACACCCCTCCCTATCTCTGTAACCTCCTCCAGCCCCCCTACACCCCTCCCTATCTCTGTAACCTCCTCCAGCCCCTACACCCCTCCCTATCTCTGTAACCTCCTCCAGCCCCTACACCCCTCCCTATCTCCGTCACGTCCTCCAGTCCCTACACCCCCTCCCTATCTCTGTAACCTCCTCCAGCCCCCACACCCCCCCCTTTCTCTGTAACCTCCTCCAGTCCCTACACCCCTCCCTATCTCTGTAACCTCCTCCAGCCCCAACACCCCACCCTATCTCTGTAACCGTCTCCAGCCCCAACACCCTCCCTATCTCTGTAACCTTCTCCAGCCCCTACACTCCTCCCTATCTCTCTAACCTCTTCCAGACCCCACACCCCTCCCTATCTCTGTAACCTCCTCCAGCCCCCACACCCCTCCCTATCACTGTAACCTCCCCCAGACCCCACACCCCTCCCTATCTCTGTAACCTCCTCCAGCCCCTACACCCCCTCCCTATCTCTGTTACCTCCTCGAGCCCCTACACTCCCTTCCTATCTCTGTAACCTCCTCCAATCCCGACACCCCTCCCTATCTCTGTAACCTCCTCCAACCCCGACACCCCTCCCTATCTCTGTAACCTACTCCAGCCCCTACACCCCACCCTATCTCTGTAACCTCCTCCAGCCCCTACACCCCTCCCTATCTCTGTAACCTCCTCCTGCCCCTACACCCCTCCCTATCTCTGTAACCTCCTCCAGCCCCTACACCCCCCTCCTTATCTCTGTAACCTCCTCCAGCCCCTACACCCCTCCCTATCTCTCTAACTTCCTCCAGCCCCCACACCCCTCCCTATCTCTGTAACCTCCTCCAGCCCCTACACCCCTCCCTATCTCCGTCACCTCCTCCAGTCCCTACACCCCCTCCCTATCTCTGTAACCTCCTCCAGCCCCCACACCCCTCCCTATCTCTGTAACCTCCCCCAGCCCCTACACCCCTCCCTATCTCTGTAACCTCCTCCAGCCCCCTACACCCCTCCCTATCTCTGTAACCCCCTCCAACCTCTACACCCCCTCCCTATCTCTGTAACCTCCTCCAGCCCCGACACCCCTTCCTATCTCTGTAACCCCCTCCAGCCCCCACAACCCTCCCTATCTCTGTAACCTCCTCCAGCCCCGGACACCCCTCCCTATCTCTGTAAACTCCTCCAGCCCCCACAACCCTCCCTATCTCTGTAACCTCCTCCAGCCCCTACACCCCTCCCTATCTCTGTAACCTCCTCCAGCCCCCGACACCCCCTCCCTATCTCTGTAAACTCCTCCAGCCCCCACAACCCTCCCTATCTCTGTAACCTCCTCCAGCCCCTACACCCCTCCCTATCTCTGTTACCTCCTCCAGCCCCCACAACCCCTCCCCCCCCTCCAACCTCTACACCCCCTCCCTATCTCTGTAACCTCCTCCAATCCCGACACCCCTCCCTATCTCTGTAACCTCCTCCAACCCCGACACCCCTCTCTATCTCTGTAACCTACTCCAGCCCCTACAACCCACCCTATCTCTGTAACCTCCTCCAGCCCCTACACCCCTCCCTATCTCTGTAACCTCCTCCTGCCCCTACACCCCTCCCTATCTCTGTAACCTCCTCCAGCCCCTACACCCCTCCTTATCTCTGTAACCTCCTCCAGCCCCTACACCCCTCCCTATCTCTCTAACCTCCTCCAGCCCCCACACCCCTCCCTATCTCTGTAACCTCCTCCAGCCCCTACACCCCTCCCTATCTCTGTAACCTCCTCCAGCCCCCACACCCCTCCCTATCTCTGTAACCTCCCCCAGCCCCTACACCCCTCCCTATCTCTGTAACCTCCTCCAGCCCCCCTACACCCCTCCCTATCTCTGTAACCTCCTCCAGCCCCTACACCCCTCCCTATCTCTGTAACCTCCTCCAGCCCCTACACCCCTCCCTATCTTCCGTCACCTCCTCCAGTCCCTACACCCCCTCCCTATCTCTGTAACCTCCTCCAGCCCCCACACCCCCCCCTTTCTCTGTAACCTCCTCCAGTCCCTACACCCCTCCCTATCTCTGTAACCTCCTCCAGCCCAACACCCCACCCTATCTCTGTAACCGTCTCCAGCCCCAACACCCCTCCCTATCTCTGTAACCTTCTCCAGCCCCTACACTCCTCCCTATCTCTCTAACCTCTTCCAGACCCCACACCCCTCCCTATCTCTGTAACCTCCTCCAGCCCCCACACCCCCTCCCTATCTCTGTAACCTCCCCAGACCCCACACCCTCCCTATCACTGTAACCTCCCCAGACCCCACACCCTCCCTATCTCTGTAACCTCCTCCAGCCCCTACACCCCTCCCTATCTCTGTTACCTCCTCGAGCCCCTACACTCCCTCCCTATCTCTGTAACCTCCTCCAGCCCCTACAACCCCTCCCTATCTCTGTGACCTCCTCCAGCCCCTACACCCCTCCCTATCTCTGTAACCTCCTCCAGCCCCAACACCCCTCCCTATCTCTCTAACCTCCTCCAGCCCCCACACCCCTCCCCATCTCTGTAACCTCCTCCAGCCCCTTCACCCCTCCCTATCTCTCTAAGCTCCTCCAGCCCCCAGACCCCTCCCTATCTCTGTAACCTCCTCCAGCCCCTACACCCCTCCCTATCTCTGTAACCTCCTCCAGCCCCAACACCCCTCCCTATCTCTCTAACCTCCTCCAGCCCCCACACCCCTCCCTATCTCTGTAACCTCCTCCAGCCCCTACACCCCTCCCTATCTCTGTAACCTCCTCCAGCCCCTACACCCCTCCCTATCTTCGTAACCTCCTCCAGCCCCTACGCCCCTCCCATCTCTGTAACCTCCTCCAGCCCCTACACCCCTCCCTATCTCTGTAACCTCCTCCAGCCCCAACACCCCTCCCTATCTCCCTAACCTCCTCCAGCCCCCACACCCCTCCCTATCTCTGTAACCTCCTCCAGCCCCTACACCCCTCCCTATCTCTCTAACCTCCTCCAGCCCCCACACCCCTCCCTATCTCTGTGACCTCCTCCAGCCCCTACACCCCTCCCTATCTCTGTAACCTCCTCCAGCCCCTACACCCCTCCCTCTCTCTGTAACCTCCTCCAGCCCCTACGCCCCTCCCATCTCTGTAACCTCCTCCAGACCCTACACCCCTCCCTATATCTGTAACCTCCTCCAGCTCATACACCCCTCCCTATCTCTGTAACCTCCTCCAGCCCCTACACTCCTCCCTATCTCTGTAACCTCCTCCAGACCCTACACCCCTCCCGCTCTCTGTAACCTTCTCCAGCCCCTACGCCCCTCCCATCTCTGTAACCTCCTCCAGACCCTACACCCCTCCCTATATCTGTAACCTCCTCCAGCTCATACACCCCTCCCTATATCTGTAACCTCCTCCAGCCCCTACACCCATCCCTATCTCTGTAACCTCCTCCAGACCCTACACCCCTCCCTATATCTGTAACCTCCTCCAGCTCATACACCCCTCCCTATCTCTGTGACCTCCTCCAGCCCCTACACCCCTCCCTATCTCTGTAACCTCCTCCAGCCCCTACACCCCTCCCTGTCTCTGTAACCTCCTCCAGCCCCTACGCCCCTCCCATCTCTGTAACCTCCTCCAGACCCTACACCCCTCCCTATATCTGTAACCCCCTCCAGCTCATACACCCCTCCCTATCTCTGTAACCTCCTCCAGCCCCTACACTCCTCCCTATCTCTGTAACCTCCTCCAGACCCTACACCCCTCCCGCTCTCTGTAACCTTCTCCAGCCCCTACGCCCCTCCCATCTCTGTAACCTCCTCCAGACCCTACACCCCTCCCTATATCTGTAACCTCCTCCAGCTCATACACCCCTCCCTATCTCTGTAATCTCCTCCAGCCCCTACACTCCTCCCTATCTCTGTAACCTCCTCCAGACCCTACACCCCTCCCGCTCCCTGTAACCTTCTCCAGCCCCTATGCCCCTCCCATCTCTGTAACCTCCTCCAGACCCTACATCCCTCCCTGTATCTGTAACCTCCTCCAGCTCATACACCCCTCCCTATATCTGTAACCTCCTCCAGCCCCTACACCCCTCCCTATCTCTGTTACCTCCTGCGGACCCTACACCCCTCCCTATATCTGTAACCTCCTCCAGCTCATACATCCCTCCCTATCTCTGTGACCTCCTCCAGCCCCTACACCCCTCCCTATCTCTGTAACCTCCTCCAGCCCCTACACCCCTCCCTATCTCTGTAACCTCCTCCAGCCCCTACGCCCCTCCCATCTCTGTTACCTCCTCCAGACTCTACACCCCTCCCTATATCTGTAACCTCCTCCAGCTCATACACCCCTCCCTATCTCTGTAACCTCCTCCAGCCCCTACACTCCTCCCTATCTCTGTAACCTCCTCCAGACCCTACACCCCTCCCGCTCTCTGTAACCTTCTCCAGCCCCTACGCCCCTCCCATCTCTGTAACCTCCTCCAGACCCTACACCCCTCCCTATATCTGTAACCTCCTCCAGCTCATACACCCCTCCCTATCTCTGTAACCTCCTCCAGCCCCTACACTCCTCCCTATCTCTGTAACCTCCTCCAGACCCTACACCCCTCCCGCTCTCTGTAACCGTCTCCAGCCCCTATGCCCCTCCCATCTCTGTAACCTCCTCCAGACCCTACACCCCTCCCTATATCTGTAACCTCCTCCAGCTCATACACCCCTCCCTATCTCTGTAATCTCCTCCAGCCCCTACACCCCTCCCTATCTCTGTAACCTCCTCCAGCCCCTACACCCCTCCCTATCTCTGTAACCTCCTCCAGCCCTGACACCCCTCCCTATCTCTGTAACCTCCTCCAGCCCCTACACCCCTCCCTATCTCTGTAACCTCTGCGTGGGTTTCCTCCGGATTCTCCAGTTTCCTCCCACAGTCTGAAAGACGTGCTGGTTAGGGTATATTGGCCGTACTAAATTCTCCCTCAGTGTTACCCGAACAGGCGCCGGAGTGTGGCGACTAGGGGATTTTCACTGTAACTTTATTGCGGTGTTAATTTAAGCCTACTTCTGACTAATAAATAAACTTGCTATCTCTTTCTCTGTCTCTCTCTCTCGCAGTGCGGCACTCCCTCAGCACTGACCCTCTGACAGTGCGGCACTCCCTCAGCACTGACCCTCTGACAGTGCGGCACTCCCTCAGCACTGACCCTCTGACAGTGCGGCACTCCCTCAGCACTGACCCTCTGACAGTGTGGCACTCCCTCAGCACTGACCCTCTGACAGTGCGGCACTCCCTCAGCACTGACTCTCTGACAGTGCGGCACTCCCTCAGCACTGACCCTCTGACAGTGCGGCACTCCCTCAGCACTGACCCTCTGACAGTGCGGCACTCCCTCAGCACTGACCCTCTGACAGTTCGGCACTCCCTCAGCACTGACCCTCTGACAGTGCGGCACTCCCTCAGCACTGACCCTCTGACAGTGCGGCACTCCCTCAGCACTGACCCTCTGACAGTGCGGCACTCCCTCAGCACTGACCCTCTGACAGTGCGGCACTCCCTCAGCACCGACCCTCTGACAGTGCGGCACTCCCTCAGCACTGACCCTCTGACAGTGCGGCACTCCCTCAGTACTGACCCTCTGACAGTGCGGCACTCCCTCAGCACTGACCCTCTGACAGTGCGGCACTCCCTCAGCACTGACCCTCTGACAGTGCGGCACTCCCTCAGCACTGACCCTCTGACAGTGCGGCACTCCCTCAGCACTGACCCTCTGACAGTGCGGCACTCCCTCAGCACTGACCCTCTGACAGTGCGGCACTCCCTCAGCACTGACCCTCTGACAGTGCGGCGCTCCCTCAGCACTGACCCTCTGACAGTGCGGCGCTCCCTCAGTACTGACCCTCTGACAGTGCGGCGCTCCCTCAGCACTGACCCTCTGACAGTGCGGCGCTCCCTCAGTACTGACCCTCTGACAGTGCGGCGCTCCCTCAGCACTGACCCTCTGACAGTGCGGCGCTCCCTCAGCACTGACCCTCTGACAGTGCGGCGCTCCCTCAGTACTGACCCTCTGACAGTGCGGCGCTCCCTCAGCACTGACCCTCTGACAGTGCGGCGCTCCCTCAGTACTGACCCTCTGACAGTGCGGCGCTCCCTCAGTACTGACCCTCTGACAGTGCGGCACTCCCTCAGTACTGACCCTCTGACAGTGCGGCACTCCCTCAGCACTGACCCTCTGACAGTGCGGCGCTCCCTCAGTACTGACCCTCTGACAGTGCGGCACTCCCTCAGCACTGACCCTCTGACAGTGCGGCACTCCCTCAGCACTGACCCTCTGACAGTGCGGCACTCCCTCAGCACTGACCCTCTGACAGTGCGGCACTCCCTCAGCACTGACCCTCTGACAGTGCGGCACTCCCTCAGCACTGACCCTCTGACAGTGCGGCACTCCCTCAGTACTGACCCTCTGACAGTGCGGCACTCCCTCAGCACTGACCCTCTGACAGTGCGGCACTCCCTCGTGTATTGAAGAGTGATGTTGATTGATTGATTCTTTTCAGTTGATCGCTATGACAGCGGCAATGACCAAACATGAGGAAGCCACTCGGATCGCAGTCACCGAGCCTCTCTCCCAGATTCCTGGATTACCCGATTACTTCCCGAGCGCACAGCTCCCTCCCGGGACATACATGGCTCCGAGTTTGGATCCGGATTTGGAGGAGGAAGAGATGGATGTTGAACGACGAAAATTGAAGAACCTTGGGGTACGTACCTGCTGTCCCTCAGCTGGAGCTGAGTCACTGAGAGGAACACTCTCCTGGTGTTTCCTCACTGGATACAGCGCAGCATTCCCACCTGGGATTCCGTACTTTCGGAACTTCATTGTAACTTTATACTTTACTTTTATACTTTTCATCGATTGGATTGAATTCACTATTGTCACGTGTGTTGGGATATATTTGAAAAGTATTGTTTCCTGCGCGCTATACTGACAGAGCATACCGTTCATAGAGTACAGAGGGGAGAAGGAAAAGGATTTGATTTGATTTATTACATGTGTTGGGATCCAGTGAAAAGTATTGTTTCTTGCGCGCTATTCTTGGGCGACACGGTAGCACAGTGGTTAGCGCCGCTGCTTCACAGCTCCAGGGACCTGGGTTCGATTCCCGGCTCGGGTCACTGTCTGTGCGGAGTTTGCACATTCTCCTCGTGTCTGCGTGGGTTTCCTCCGGGTGCTCCGGTTTCCTCCCACAGTCCAAAGATGTGCGGGTTAGGTTGATTGGCCATGCTAAAAATTGCCCCTTAGTGTCCTGAGATGCGTAGGTTAGAGGGATTAGTGGGTAAATATGTAGGGATATGGGGGTAGGGCCTGGGTGGGATTGTGGTCGGTGCGGACTCGATGGGCTGAATGGCCTCTTTCTGCAATGTAGGGTTTCTATGAATACAGACAAAGCATACCGTTGATAGAGTACATAGGGGAGAAGGAAAGGAGAGGGTGCAGAATGTAGTGTTACAGTCATAGCTAGGGTGTAGAGAAAGATCAACTTAATATAAGGTAGGTCCATTCAAAAGTCTGACAGCAGCAGGGAAGAAGCTGTTCTTGAGTCGGTCGGTACGTGACCTCAGACTTTTGTATCTTTTTCCCGACGGAAGAAGGTGGAAGAGAGAATGTCCGGGGTGCGTGGGGTCCTTGATTATGCTGGCTGCTTTTCCCGAGGCAGCGGGAAGTGTAGACAGAGTCAATGGATGGGAGGCTGGTTTGAGTGATGGATTGGGCTACATTCACGATCCTTTGTAGTTCCTTGCGGTCTTGGGCAGAGCAGGAGCCCAGACCAAGCTGTGATACAACCAGGAAGAATGCTTTCTATGGTGCATCTGTAAAGGTTGGTGAGAGTTGTTGCGGACCTGATGTCAGACTGTCGTGTCTTCCATTCAATCCCTCTGCCCCTCTGTACCTTCTCCTTGACATCCTTCCCAAAGCACTCCATCTTCAAGTTTGCTGACGACACCACCGTAGTGGGTCGGATCTCAAACAATGACGAGACAGAGTACAGGAATGAGATAGAGAATCTGGTGAACTGGTGCGGCAACAATAATCTCTCCCTCAATGTCAACAAAACGAAGGAGATTGTCATCAACTTCAGGAAGCGTAAAGGAGAACATGCTCCTGTCTACATCAACGGGGACAAAGTAGAGAGGATCAGGAGTCAAAGTTTTTAGGTGTCCAGATCACCAACAACCTGTCCTGGTCCCCCCACGCCGACACGATAGTTCCGAAAGCCCCACCACCACCTCTACTTTCTCAGAAGACTAAGGAAATTTGGCATGTCAGCTACGACTCTCACCAACTTTTACAGATGCCCCATAGAAAGCATTCTTTCTGGTTGTATCACAGCTTGGTCTGGGCTCCTGCTCTGCCCAAGACTGCGAGGAACTACAAAGGGTCGTGAAACCGGAGCACCCGGAGGAAACCCACGCGGACACGGGGAGAATGTGCAGACTCCGCACAGACAGTGACCCAAATGGGGAATCGAACCCGGATCCCTGGCGCTGTGAGGCAGCAGCGCTAACCACTGTGACGCTGTGAGTCTCAGAGTAAAGGGTGCCAATTGAAGTTGGAGTTGAGGAGGTATTTCTTCTCTCAGAGGTTTGTGGAGCCACAGAGAGAGCTGTGTTGTTGGGGAGCGGTGGGGGGGGGAAAAAGCCTTGGTGTGTGTTTAAGGCTGAGATAAATTTTTTAGCGGCAAAGGAATTACGGGGAAAGCGGGGCGATAAAGACGTGAGGAATGTGGGATTGGCCATGCTCCCATTGAATGGTGGAGCAGGCGTGAGGGGCCGAATGGCCTCCTCCTGTTCCGACCTCTCATGGCGGTGAGGGGGGGAGTGTTTAGCGGACGATGTGACAGGGTGGGGGTTGGCGTTGGTGGTCCTGTAATGATTCTCTCTCTCCCCCTCTCCCTCCCCCAGTTTGGACAAGCGGTTTCGGGAATTTGCAACGCCGCCTTTGGACTGATCATTATCTTCATCTCCCGGTGGCGGCTGAGTTACCCCATCCTGGTGGGGACGCCCTGGTGGACCGGTGTTCTGGTAAGGAGGGTCGGGAGACACGGCGGTGGGGGGGATTGCCAGATTCCAGGGGGTCCCGACCAATTCACGGCGCGGGAGAGAAGAGGTGGTGAATCGTGGATACGTGAGGTTATCCACTTTGATAGCGATAATCGGAAGGCAGATTATTATCTGAATGGGTGTGAATTGAGAGAGGCGGATACTCAGCGAGACCTTGGAGACCTCGTGCATCAGTCGCTGAGAGTAAGCGCGCAGGTACAGCAGGCAGTAAAGAAGGTGAATGGTATGTTGGCCTTCATAGCGAGAGGATTTGAGTATCGGGATAGGGATGTTTTGCTGCAATTGTACAGGGCGTTGGTGAGGCCACACCTGGAGTATTGTGCGCAGTTTTGGTCTCCTTATCTGAGGAAGGATGTCCTTGCTATAGAGGGAGCGCAGCGAAGGTTTACCAGGCTGATTCCTGGGATGGCAGGTCTGTCATATGAGGAGAGACTAAGTGGGTTAGGATTATATTCACTGGAGTTTCGAAGAGTGAGAGGGGATCTCATAGAAACTTATAAAATTCTAACAGGGTTAGACAGGGTAGATTCAGAAAGAATGTTCCCGATGGTGGGGGGAGTCCAGAACTAGGGGTCAGAGTTTGAGGATAAGGGGGAAACCTTTTAGGACTGAGGTGAGGAGAAATTTCTTCACCCAGAGGGTGGTGAATGTGTGGAATTCACTCCCACAGAAAGTAGTTGAGGCCAAAACGTTGTGTGATTTCAGGAAGAAATTAGATATCGCTCTTGGGGCAAAAGGGATCGAGGGATATGGGGGGAAGGGGGGGGGATCAGGATATTGAATTGGATGATCAGCCGTGATCAAAATGAATGGTGGGGCAGGCAGGAAGGGCCGAATGGCCTCCTCCTCCCTCTGGTTTCTATGATTGTTTGGCTGCTCCAGTAGCGTCAAACCAGGGAGACAGGAAGTAGGTGGATCGAGGTCGCTCGATGTGACTTCCCACCAATCGGACGGTAGGGTCAGATGTCATGTTCCCTCACTTGATAGGTCACGTGCAGAATGCACTCAATCAACCCCCACGCCCCCACTCACAAGGCCCAAAACCATGTGATTTAGCAACTGGGCAGCACATAGTGAATCTTCCTGAGTGCGCCTCAAGCCACTCTGACTTTGGGCAATCGCTGGAGCTCTGAAAATGGCCCGTTATTGTTCCGCTCGCGGGAAGTGACGTCCGTTCAGACTCGTGGACCCGTCACCTGCAAACAAGAGGGATAAGTCCAAGCCTTTTGGTTGTTTATGAGCACGGGTGGTGGGGAGGGAGGGAGAGGGTGAGTGGGATCACGCTGTCAGTTCGGATAGCGGAGGCAGTGGAGTTTATGGAGGTTACGGAGGCGGACCAGAGAGCGAGTCGGAATGGTCGAGTCCGAAGAACAAAGAACAAAGAACAAAGAACAATACAGCACAGGAACAGGCCCTTCGGCCCTCCAAGCCCGCGCCGCTCCCCGGTCCAGGATTGAATCCTGAATCCAGGATCCCCGCCCAATTTTCCAGCCTATCTACATCCTAATATCCTATCCACCGAGCTGTCCCTCACAGCTACGATGCTTTGTTCATCACAACCTATTAACTCACCCCCACCCCCCCATTCCAGACCATGTGATCTCCAGGGAGAGGCGAAAACCCAGAGTGAAAACCCCAGGGCCAATATGGGGAAAAAAAAATCTGGGAAATTCCTCTCCGACCCCCTGAGGCGATCGAAACGAGTCCAGGAGATCACAGTGGCCCTGATCAGAAAATGCTTCCCAACCCTATTCATTTCCACTTCTGAAGAGGACTGGGGTGAGGGCTTCCACAGCCGATGAGCTGAGACCGGGCAGTGGGGGGGGGGGGGGGGGGGAACAGGTCAGGGGCGACCTGACGGAGATGGAGGATGAAGTGGGAGGAGCGGGATGTTATCCCGGGATGACAGAGCTGGGTACAGACTAACCGAAACCCCAGTCTGTCTCCTGAGAGAGAGATGGACTCCATGGCGAGGGGTCACGGGATCCGATGGGAATGTCTCCCAGGTGGATTATTGCTATATCTCGTAGAAGAAATCTCCGCAGTTGAGAGAGTTGGAATTGGTTGAATCTGGAGGGGAGTCGGGGTGGGTGGGGCAGGGGGGGTGGGGGAGGGTGGGGGGGTGTGGGGGGGGGGGGGAGTGGTTGGTGGTGACGGCTTCCACAGCCAATGAGCTAAGACCCAGGAGTGGAGTTGGGAAGACGTTACGTAGATGTGAGGGAGTGGGCAGTGGGGCTGGGCGGGCGCGATTATTATTTATCAGGGCTGTGTCAATCGGTGACATCACTTTCCGGAACATTCTGCTGACTGATGTGCCCTCTCTCTCCCTCCCCCCCGCAGGCCACGGTGGCGGGGCTTTTGGCGCTTGCCGTACGGAGCTCCGCAAATAAGTCGATGGTGAGTGTCTGTGCTTAACGGATAATCCAGGGGACACAGCCCAATCTCCCGAGGGGTACAGGTCCCGACCTTCCCTCCTCAGACAGTCCCACCCCTCCCATCTTCATTTCGGAGCAGCCAATTAACAAAAACACACAAGCCACGGGACGGAGCAAGAAGGGGGGGGGGGCCCGAAAAGCAGAGGGGGGAACCGCCCTCAACAAGAAACAAAGCAGTAAAGCAAACTTCAAACGTCCAATGTTATGAAAGAGGTCGATAATACACCTCTGCGGTGCCCAGAGAACACGGGAGGGCAAATCCAATCATCCCAAAATGGCCTCCGTTCCCCGCAGTGACCTTTGAACTGAGTGCCGCCAGGCACTTAACAGTCAACTGTGGCTCTGGAGTCACATGTAGGCCAGACCGGGTAAGGACGGCAGATTTCCTTCCCTAAAGGGAACCAGATGGGTTTTTCCGACAATCGTCATCAGTAGATTCTTAATCCCAGATATTTTTTATTGAATTCAAATTCCACCATCTGCCGCGGCGGGATTCGAACCCGAGTCCTCTGACATTAGCTGAGTTTCTGGATTAATAGTCGATCGATAATACCACTAGGCCATCGCCTCCTCAAACATGGACTGACAGATGTCCAATAACAATCTGATAGTGCGGCACTCCCTCAGCACTGACCCTCTGACAGTGCGGCACTCCCTCAGCACTGACCCTCTGACAGTGCGGCACTCCCTCAGCACTGACCCTCTGACAGTGCGGCACTCCCTCAGCACTGACCCTCTGACAGTGCGGCGCTCCCTCAGCACTGACCCTCTGACAGTGCGGCGCTCCCTCAGCACTGACCCTCTGACAGTGCGGCACTCCCTCAGTACTGACCCTCTGACAGTGTGGCACTCCCTCAGCACTGACCCTCTGACAGTGCGGCACTCCCTCAGCACTGACCCTCTGACAGTGCGGCACTCCCTCAGCACTGACCCTCTGACAGTGCGGCACTCCCTCAGCACTGACCCTCTGACAGTGCGGCACTCCCTCAGCACTGACCCTCTGACAGTGCGACACTGCCTCAGCACTGACCCTCTGACAGTGCGGCACTCCCTCCGCACTGACCCTCTGACAGTGCAGCACTCCCTCACTACTGACCCTCTGACAGTGCGGCACTCCCTCAGCACTGACCCTCTGACAGTGCGGCACTCCCTCAGCACTGACCCTCTGACAGTGCGGCACTCCCTCAGCACTGACCCTCTGACAGTGCGGCACTCCCTCAGCACTGACCCTCTGACAGTGCGGCACTCCCTCAGCACTGACCCTCTGACAGTGCGGCACTCCCTCAGCACTGACCCTCTGACAGTGCGGCTGCGATGTCACTTTCGCCTCGTTTAACCCTGTGTTATTTGCTCTTTGGGACGTGGGTTTGTGACAATGCCTCACTCCTGTCTTGCAGACGGTCGCTTGTCTGGTTGCCAACATCCTTTGTGCGCTAGCCTGCACACCTGCGGTCCTCCTGTACTCCCTGAATATCCGATTCTTTCCCTGTATTGGATATTGCTTCATCAACTGCCGGGCGGTAAGTGATCCTCTCCCCTCTTCCTCCAAGCACGCAGGAGTGGGAAGGAGGATATCTGGCCCATCCGACAGCTCCCTCCCCTGCCGCTCCGCTCTTCCATTCGCCCCGCAGGTTTCTACACTTTTGCCCCGTCATCGATTAACACCATTCCCAGTTCCCAGCTTGATGGAAAACCCTTCCCGATTCTGAACGCTCGATTCGATCGCAAACCTTTCGCTGTGGGGGTGGATTCAAGACCCTCTCGACTCCATCCAGGCCCTAACCCCCACCCCCCCAACTCCCCCTAATGATTTTGAACCCCTCCCTCGTCAAAACCTCCCCGTCAAATTCGGACACTCCCTACATCCTCCAGTCTCTCTGTGTAACTCATGTTTCCCCAGCCCCGAAGCCGTTTCTCCAGGCTCTTAATCACTCTTTCTCTCACTGAAGCCTTCATAGAGTATTGAAATTGCGGAACAGGCCATTCGGCCCATCAAGTTGCATTGACCTGCTGAAAGAGCATCCCAACCCATATTATCCCTCCTCCCTATCCCTGTACACATTTCACATAGCCAATCCACCTAACCTGCACATCTTTGGACACTAAGGGACAATTTAGCATGGCCAATCCACCTAACCTGCACATCTTTGGACACTAAGGGGCAATTTAGCATGGCCAATCCTCCTAACCTGCACATCTTTGGACACTAAGGGGCAATTTAGCATGGCCAATCCACCTAACCTACACATCTTTGGACACCAAGGGGCAATTTAGCATGGTCAATCCACCTAACCTGCACATCTTTGGACACTAAGAGACAATTTAGCATGGCCAATCCACCTAACCTGCACATCTTTGGACACTAAGGGACAATTTAGCATGGCCAATTTACCTAACCTACACATCTTTGGACACTAAGGGACAATTTAGCATGGCCAATCCACCTAATCTACACATCTTTGGACACTAAGCGACAATTTAGCATGGCCAATCCACCTAACCTGCACATCTTTGGACACTAAGGGGCAATTTAGCATGGCCAATCCACCTAACCTGCACATCTTTGG
>NW_027594209.1:0-20620 GCF_964213995.1 Mustelus asterias | reverse complement strand
GAGAGGCGGCGCGCGCTAGAGAGAGAGAGGCGCGCGCGAGAGAGAGAGAGGCGCGCGCGCAGAGAGAGAGAGAGGCGCGCGCGCAGAGAGAGAGAGAGAGCGAGGAGCGAAGAGAGAGAGAGAGGCGCGCGCGCAGAGAGAGAGAGAGGCGCGCGCGCAGAGAGAGAGAGAGGCGGCGCGCGCAGAGAGAGAGAGAGGCGCGCGCGCAGAGAGAGAGGGAGGCGCGCGGCCGAGAGAGAGAGAGGCGCGCGCGCAGAGAGAGAGAGAGGCGGCGCGGCAGAGAGAGAGAGAGCGCGCGCGCAGAGAGAGAGAGAGGCGCGCGCGCAGAGAGAGAGAGAGGCGCGCGCAGAGAGAGAGAGAGGCGCGCGCGCAGAGAGAGAGAGAGGCGCGCCGCAGAGAGAGAGAGAGGCGCGCGCGCAAGAGAGAGAGAGGCGCGCGCGCAGAGAGAGAGAGAGGCGCGCGCGCAGAGAGAGAGAGAGGCGCGCGCGCAGAGAGAGAGAGAGGCGCGCGCGCAGAGAGAGAGAGAGGCGCGCGCGCAGAGAGAGAGAGAGGCGCGCGCGCAGAGAGAGAGAGAGGCGCGCGCGCAGAGAGAGAGAGAGGCGCGCGCGCAGAGAGAGAGAGAGGCGCGCGCGCAGAGAGAGAGAGGCGCGCGCGGAGAGAGAGAGGCGCGCGCAGAGAGAAGGAGAGGCGCGCGCGCAGAGAGAGAGAGGCGCGCGCGCAGAGAGAGAGAGGCGCGCGCGCAGAGAGAGAGAGGCGCGCGCGCAGAGAGAGAGAGAGGCGCGCGCGCAGAGAGAGAGAGAGCGCGCGCGCAGAGAGAGAGAGAGGCGCGCGCGCAGAGAGAGAGAGAGGCGCGCGCGCAGAGAGAGAGGCGCGCGCGCAGAGAGAGAGAGGCGCGCGCAGAGAGAGAGAGGCGCGCGCGCAGAGAGAGAGAGAGGCGCGCGCGCAGAGAGAGAGAGAGGCGCGCGCGCAGAGAGAGAGAGAGGCGCGCGCAGAGAGAGAGAGAGGCGCGCGCGCAGAGAGAGAGGAGGCGCGCGCGCAGAGAGAGAGAGGCGCGCGCGCAGAGAGAGAGAGAGCGCGCGCGCAGAGGAGAGAGGCGCGCGCGCAGAGAGAGAGAGAGGCGCGCGCGCAGAGAGAGAGAGAGGCGCGCGCGCAGAGAGAGAGAGAGGCGCGCGCGCAGAGAGAGAGAGAGGCGCGCGCGCAGAGAGAGAGAGAGGCGCGCGCGCAGAGAGAGAGAGGCGCGCGCGCAGAGAGAGAGAGAGGCGCGCGCGCAGAGAGAGAGAGGCGCGCGCAGAGAGAGAGAGGCGCGCGCGCAGAGAGAGAGAGGCGCGCGCGCAGAGAGAGAGAGCGCGCGCGCAGAGAGAGAGAGAGCGCGCGCGCGAGAGAGAGAGAGGCGCGCGCGCAGAGAGAGAGAGAGGCGCGCGCGCAGAGAGAGAGAGAGGCGCGCGCGCAGAGAGAGAGAGAGGCGCGCGCGCAGAGAGAGAGAGAGGCGCGCGCGCAGAGAGAGAGAGAGGCGCGCGCGCAGAGGGGGAGAGGCGCGCGCGCAGAGAGAGAGAGAGGCGCGCGCGCAGAGAGAGAGAGAGCGCGCGCGCAGAGAGAGAGAGAGGCGCGCGCGCAGAGAGAGAGAGAGGCGCGCGCGCAGAGAGAGAGAGAGGCGCGCGCGCAGAGAGAGAGAGAGGCGCGCGCGCAGAGAGAGAGAGAGGCGCGCGCGCAGAGAGAGAGAGGCGCGCGCGCAGAGAGAGAGAGGCGCGCGCGCAGAGAGAGAGAGGCGCGCGCGCAGAGAGAGAGAGAGGCGCGCGCGCAGAGAGAGAGAGAGGCGCGCGCGCAGAGAGAGAGAGAGGCGCGCGCGCAGAGAGAGAGAGAGAGGCGCGCGCGCAGAGAGAGAGAGAGGCGCGCGCGCAGAGAGAGAGAGCGCGCGCGCAGAGAGAGAGAGAGGCGCGCGCGCAGAGAGAGAGAGAGGCGCGCGCGCAGAGAGAGAGAGAGGCGCGCGCGCAGAGAGAGAGAGGCGCGCGCGCAGAGAGAGAGAGAGGCGCGCGCGCAGAGAGAGAGAGAGGCGCGCGCGCAGAGAGAGAGAGAGGCGCGCGCGCAGAGAAGAGAGAGGCGCGCGCGCAGAGAGAGAGAGAGGCGCGCGCGCAGAGAGAGAGAGAGGCGCGCGCGCAGAGAGAGAGAGAGCGCGCGCGCAGAGAAAGAGAGGCGCGCGCGCAGAGAGAGAGAGAGGCGCGCGCGCAGAGAGAGAGAGGGCGCGCGCGCAGAGAGAGAGAGAGGCGCGCGCGCAGAGAGAGAGAGAGGCGCGCGCGCAGAGAGAGAGAGAGGCGCGCGCGCAGAGAGAGAGAGAGGCGCGCGCGCAGAGAGAGAGAGAGGCGCGCGCGCAGAGAGAGAGAGAGGCGCGCGCGCGAGAGAGAGAGAGGCGCGCGCGCAGAGAGAGAGAGAGGCGCGCGCGCAGAGAGAGAGAGAGGCGCGCGCGCAGAGAGAGAGAGAGGCGCGCGCGCAGAGAGAGAGAGAGCGCGCGCGCAGAGAGAGAGAGAGGCGCGCGCGCAGAGAGAGAGAGAGGCGCGCGCGCAGAGAGAGAGAGAGGCGCGCGCGCAGAGAGAAGAGAGAGGCGCGCGCGCAGAGAGAGAGAGAGGCGCGCGCGCAGAGAGAGAGAGAGGGCGCGCGCGCAGAGAGAGAGAGAGAGGCGCGCGCGCAGAGAGAGAGAGAGCGCGCGCGCAGAGAGAAGAGAGGCGCGCGCGCAGAGAGAGAGAGAGGCGCGCGCGGGCGCGCGCGCAGAGAGAGAGAGAGGCGCGCGCGCAGAGAGAGAGAGCGGGCGCGCGCAGAGAGAGAGAGCAAGGACGCGTGCGAGAGAGAGAGAGAGGCGCGCGCGCGAGCGAGAGAGAGAGCAAGGTCGCGTGCGAGAGAGAGAAAGCACACGCAAGAATGTGTGCGACTGAAAAGCTTGCATACATTTTGAATAATCTCCTAATCAACTCTTACAATTTACCGACCAAGTGTCAGTGGGTTCATGACCTAACAAGATTCAGTCATTTTAGCATGGTAGACTGCTGTACAGGCAAACTATTTTCTCTTACTGTTCCTATTTGCTTGATGCAGCTGTCTGACTACTTGTTATTCAGACCCTGTACAGAATGTCAGTTATGAGGGAGAATTTCAGAACTCAAGTCAAGCTATTAAAAAGCATGCAATAAACTGACACACAACTCTGCATCCGACTCCCGTACACACACCCCCACCACTCACCCACAATACATAATGGAGGAGTGATGCTCTGCATATTCCTCCTGACTCAATACTATGAAAGGCTGCTCACTCCCTCGGTCCAGGCTGCACTTTGTTAGTTTTGTAGGAGAGTCCACAGCCGTCTCAGGACTACTGGGAATGTCCATCTCAGCACTGCCAGTTTCTGTTCTTTTCTCCAGACCCTACACAAAAGGAAAAAACAAAATAGTGATGTTTTAACTCTGCTGCAATCAGGTATTTGAGAAGAAGTTTACAATTAATGCTTGATTAAATAACTTCTTAAACCCTCAGAGGCTAATGCAACTATTTCAACAATAGGAACTTATAGTCAAATCGAAAGTTCATTTCTATTCTGAGTGAGGCACTCTCAGCCGGGGCAGTAGACATTAATCAGCTTCATTGCTCAAAATTCAGCCAAAACTGCCTCTAATCACTCGAGCCAGCAGTATTTACCTAAGCAGGGTCAAACTTGGCTATAACGGTCTCTATGAATAGCACATAGGCACTTTCTGTTGGTGATTCATGCATGAATAGCTAACAGAGGATTGTGTGAATGTGTCAAACGGAAACTCACTGGGACCAGCACCGTCAGAAGCAGACTTGAGAATTGCAGCAATTTGAATCTATTACCACGTTATAAAAATATCACATCAATTTTGTAAATCAATAGAAAACTTCCACAATTGTGTTAGCAACTTTCAAGGGTAATGGGATGCTGAACAGTAGTTTAGGGCTGTCAGAACCCTCATTGTGAGACAGCCAAGTGGCATCACCCTTTCTGTGAGGCTGCATCTAAACCCAGCCTGAGGACAGCTTGCTGACTCCCTGACTGGCAAACCAAATCTGTAACGGGATTCAAGATTTCTTCAAAACTTCTCAATGGCAAATATTTTACAGAAGAGATCCTGTTAGATTACATTCAGTTATCCTGACCACCCGCCCTCGGATCAATCTGCCTCTTACCTGCGCAGTGTGTTTGGACAAGAGCTCCTTCCGTTCTTTCTCATGGTCTTGTACCTTCCTCTGTCGCTGCTGCACTGTGTTGGGGTCAGCAGCTGTGCTCACTGGCACTTTCCCCTCTTTGGGGGATGAACTCTCTTTACTCTTGGTGATCTGAACAATAGAACCAGAATCATAAGAGTCATACAGTGCAGAAGAGGCCCATCAAGTTTTCACCGACCACAATCTCACCCAGACCCTATCCCCATGCATTTATCCTAGCTGGTCCCCTGACACTAAGGGGCAATTCAGCATGGCCAATCCATCTAACCCCCAAATCTTTGCACTGTGGGAGGAAACCAGAGCACCCAGAGGAAATCCACGCAGACACGGGGAGAATGTGCAAACTCCACAGTGACCCAAGCCGGGAATCCAACCCGGGTCCCTGGCGCTGTGAGGCAGCAGTGCTAACCACTGTGCCGCCCCAGTCTAGATGACTATATAGTCATCTATGTCATTTATACAAATGACGAATAAGAGACCCAGCACAGATTCCTGTGGTATGCCACTAGACATTGGCTTCCAGTCACTAAAGTGACATCACTCTCTTGTCTCCTACACTGAGCCTAATTTGAATCCACTTTATCAAATTACCCTGCATTCCACGTGCATTTGCCTTTTTTACAAGTCTCCCATGTGGGACCTTGCCAAAGGCTTTGCTGAAGTCCATATTAATGACATCAACTGCACTACCCTCACCTACATACCTGGTCACCTCCTCAAAAAATTCAATTAAATTTGGTAGGCATGACCTCCATGCTGACTATCCCTGATCAAGCCTTGCCTCACCAAGTGGATACACTCCTTCAACATTTTCTCCAATAATTTCCCTACCACTGACGTGAGAGGAAGAACGAACCTCCTGATATGGGCTGTAAACAGGATTGTAGAACACAAACAGCAAATAGGGTCCATGCAGTCAATACCTGGTAGTTGGGACTGTCTCTCTTTCCAGAGGACACAGGACTCTGAGAGAATTGCAAAGGCCCAGCATGCACCGGCACCTTCCCTGGAGGTTTCTTGCTTTGCGGGAGTAACAATGACAAAAATGAGCCAGTTTTGGTCTGAGAGGACACCAGCGATGAGGCCCGCTGACTGGACATCAAGTCTCTGCAAATAAATAGAAAAATCAAAGTGAAGTAAACATGCACATCAGATCGCTGTGATTGACTCAAGAACCTTGCAAAGCAGACCTGGAACTAGACCTACCCACAGCCAGGTCATAAGAGGGAAACCAAACCTACTGCAAATGATGAAGAGACATGATCAAAGGAGCCTAGAATTCTTACAGCGGTTGCAAAAAATTCTAAGTGCAAGACCAAGCTGACTTCATACTAAAGATGCAAGACAAACTGAAGCATAAAATGTCATCACAGCATGAGGTGCGGCTCAGTCCCAGCTTCAATTCCCAACTTAGGCTGAATGTCTGTTGGACATTTAACCTGGTGTTGTGAGACTTCTTACTGTGCTTACCCCAGTCCAACGCCGACATCTCCACATGAACGTCTGATGTCAGAGCGACAACTGTGTTCCTAGACTACGGAGAGGCAAAACTTGCAGGGAGTTTCACTTCCATTCACTATCCACTGACACCAGCTGGAAACCGTGAGTGAGAACAGGGATTGAAGACATGACAAAGCTAGACTCCTGATTTGATGACTATTGCAGCTGAAAAGTAGACTCTCCCAATACATAAAGGGGCCTCAACGACAGCTAGAAGTTGAAATCTTCAGGTAAGAGGGAGAGAATTAGTAAGAACCAATTTAAATAAATCGGATAATGCAGATTTATTGCACTACATTGCAGTTGCCACCTCAGTGAAACAAGGCAGTGGATGCAATGTACTTTGTTCACGAAGGTTCACAGAGGAATCAATAATCAACATTTTGTATTGTTCTTAAAGCAATTGACAAAGTGACAGCGGGCAGGGTTGGACTGGCTTGTTGGGATTGGGCAGGTACGTTAGGGGATTACATCATTGCACTGCAGATTTTGTTTTGTTTCTTAAAGACACGATTAGTTGTAAGTATTCGCATTCCAACCATTATTCATGTAAATTGAGTTTGTGTCTTTATATGCCCTGTTTGTGAACAGAATTCCCACTCACCTGAAGAAGGGGCTTGGAGCTCCGAAAGCTTGTGTGGTATTTGCTACCAAATAAACCTGTTGGACTTTAACCTGGTGTTGTTAAACTTCTTACTGCAGATTTAACCCAGTGGAATAATTAAAAGTTCATAGTGCTGATCTTTGGATGCAATACTCACAATTCCGAATCTCCCAGTCGGTCCATGTTCTGTATATAAGGGGGCAATTTATGGTGAATCGTTTCTTCTTCTTTCTTCATTCTTGGCTCTGCTTGCAGAGCAAACAACTGAAGTACAAATGAAACATTCTGAAAACCAGAATAGCAAATCCCTTACAGTACATTGGTAACCCAGTGAATAACATGGAGATCCATGTTCTGTCACATCCCCAGTGTGCCCTGAGAGACACAGGTAGAGAAGCACAAAGAACAAGCACCTTAACAACCTCAACAATTCTCACAGCTCCACTAACAGTTAGGTATGCACATGGCAAAGGCAACAACCATTTGCCAGGACCTTTAATGGCAACTCTCACTTTAAAAGTACACAGCTGAGAACTAAGCACAAATGGGAAAACGGCAATTCCCAGACTATCCTGTGCCACTATCAGCATTGGAATATTTGTGATTATTTCAGCATTGGCTTTCAAGCCTGCAGAGTTCAGACTGGCCCTCAACCTAACCAACCCCAAAACAAGGGTTTTTCACTGAGCTGCTCCTCACCACCCACCTCCCCATCCCCCGATTCCTCAAATGCACCCCCATACCCACAGGCCTTACACCCCACCCGAACAGTCGCAGACCCGAAATAAAACACTACCTTTTGCCTTAAGACTTCATTTTCTTCCTGCAATTGGGAGCATCTCTGGACTTCTGCATCAAAATTCAGCAAAACAGGCACAGGTGACAGAAGTTAAAGAAAAAAACACACCTTACAGGTAATTTTTCACCGTTTAAATAATAGTCCATTTTATTATTATTCCTTCCAAAGTGGATAACCTCACACTTGTCAACATTATACTCCATCTGCCAGATCCTTGCCCACTCACTTAGCCTATCCAAATCTCTCTGCAGACTTTCCGCATCCTCCACGCAATTCACTTTCCCACTCATCTTTGTATCATCCGCAAACTTTGTTACCCTACACTCGGTCCCCTCCTCCAGATCGTCTATGTATATGGTAAACAGTTGAGGCCCCAGCACCGATCCCTGCGGCACGCCACTAGTCACCAACTGCCAACCAGAAAAGCACCCATTTATTCCAACTCTCTGCTTCCTGTTAGATAGCCAATCCTCAATCCACGCTAACACTTTACCCCCAACTCCGTGTACCCTAATCTTCTGCAGCAACCTTTTGTGAGGCACCTTATCGAACGCCTTCTGGAAATCCAAAAACACCACATCCACCGGTTCCCCTCTGTCAACTGCACTCGTTACATCTTCATAAAAATCCAGTAAATTCGTCAAACACGACTTTCCCTTCATGAATCCATGCTGCGTCTGCTTGATCGAACCATTTTTTTTTTCCAGGTGTCCTGCTATTTCTTCTTTAATGATGGATTCCAGCAATTTCCCAACTACGGACATTAAGCTAACCGGCCTGTAGTTACCCGCCTTTTGTCTACCTCATTTTTAAAACAGTGGCGTCACATTGGCTGTTTTCCAATCAGCCGGCACTTCCCCAGAGTCCAGCGAATTTTGATAAATTACAACCAACGCATCCGCTATTACTTCTGCATTCCATCCGGGCCCGGGGACTTGTCTACCTTTAGTCCCATTAGCCTACCAAGCACTACCTCTTTAGTAATAGTAATCGTTTTAAGGACCTCACCCCCTACAGCCCCACGACCATCAATTTTCGGTAAGCTATTTGTGTCCTCTACTGTGAAGACCAACACAGAAACTTGTTTAAGGCCTCGGCCATTTGCTCGTTTCCCATTATTAAATCCCCCTTCTCGTCTTCTAAGGGTCCAACATTTACTTTAGCAACTCTTTTCCTTTTTATATATTTGTAAAAACTTTTACTATCAGTTTTTATATTTTGTGCTAGTTTAGTTTCATAATCTATCCTTTCTTTATCGCTTTCTTAGTAGTTCTTTGTTGTTTTTTAAAGCTTTCCCAATCTTCTAATTCCCCACTAGTTTTGGCCACTCTGTACGCATCGGTTTTTAATTTAATACTCTCCTTTATTTCCTTAGTTATCCACGGCTGGTTATCCCTTTTCTTACATTCCTTTTTTATCACAGGATGAAGTCCATAGCAACAGAACATGACCTCAAACTTATACATTTTTTCTGTGTCAAAGTTTTACAAACACTGTTTGAAATGACTGCTTTGGTTTTGCCTTTAGCAGATCTCAAGTATAAAGGGAGCAACTCAAATCCATCATGCCATTCAAGAACAGCTTTATAATTTAAATGTCAGAAAAAGTACTGCACAGAAACATAATCAGACAAAAACTGACATCCACGCACAGCAAGAAATACAAGGGTGGATGACGAAACGTTTCGTCAAAGGGAGATTTTCAGGAGGATCATAAAGAAAAAGAAATGGAGACACTAAGATAGAGAGACTTACTCTTGAAAGAATTATTAAGTTTGGTTTCTATTGATGGGATAAACAAGTAGTCATCACATCCCTCAGGGGTATAACGTGTATGCTTTAGAACAAAGAAAATTACAGCACAGGAACAGGCCCTTCGGCCCTCCAAGCCTGCACCGACCATGCTGCCCAACTTAACTAAAACCCCCTACCCTTCCGGGGACCATATCCCTCTATTCCCATCCTATTCATGTACTAGTCAAGATGCCCCTTAAAAGTCACTACCGTATCCGCTTCCACTACCTCCCCCGGCCACGAGTTCCAGGCACCCACTACTCTCTGTGTAAAAAATCTGCCTCGTACATCTCCTTGCCCCTCACATCTTAAACCTATGCCCCCTAGTAATTGACTCTTCCACCCGGGAAAAAGCTTCTGACTATCCACTCTGTCCATGCCTCTCATAATCTTGTAGACTTCTATCAGGTCGCCCCTCAACCTCCGTCACTCCAGTGAGAACAAACCAAGTTTCTCCAACTTCTCCTCATTGCTAATGCCCTCCATACCAGGCAACATCCTGGTAAATCTTTTCTGTACCCTCTCCAAAGCCTCCACATCCTTCTGGTAGTGTGGCGACCAAAATTGAACTAGTGCGGTCTAACTAAGGTTCTATAAAGCTGCAACATGACTTGCCAATTTTTAAACTCAATACCCCGGCCGATGAAGGCAAGCATGCCGTATGCCTTCTTGACTGCCTTCTCCACCTGCATTGCCACTTTCAGTGATCTGTGTATCTGTACGCCCAGATCCCTTTGTCTATCTTAAGGGTTCTGCCATTTACTGTATATTTCCTATCTGTATTAAACCTTCCAAAATGCATTACCTCACATTTGTCTGGATTAAACTCCATCTGCCATCTCTCCGCCCAAGTCTCCAACTGATCTATATCCTGCTGTATCCTCTGATGGTCCTCATCGCTATCCGCAAATCCACCAACCTTTGTGTCAGCCGCAAACTTACTAATCAATCCAGTTACATTTCCTCCAAATCATTTATATATATTATAAATAGCAACGGTCCCAGCACTGATCCCTGAGGAACACCACTTGTCACAGCCCTCCATTCAGAAACACACCCTTCCACAGTTACCCTCGGTTTTCTTTGACCGAGCCAGTTTTGTATCCACCTTGACAGCTCACCTCTGATCCCATGCAACTTCACCTTCTGCACCAGTCTGCCATGAGGGACCTTGTCAAAGGCCTTACTGAAGTCCATGTAGACAACATCCACTGCCTTACCCTCATCAATCGTCTTCATCACTTCCTCGAAAAACTCGATCAAGTTCGTGAGACATGACCTCCCCTTCACAAACTCATGTTGCCTCTCACTAATACGTCCACTTATTTCCAAGGGAGAATAAATCCTGTCTCGAAGAACCCTCTCCAATAATTTCCCTACCACTGATGTAAGGCTCACCGCCCTGTAATTACCTGGATTATTCTTGCTACCCTTCTTAAACAAAGGAACAATATTGGCTATTCTCCAATCCTCTGGGACCTCCCCTGTAGCCAGTGAGGATACAAAGATTTCTCTCAAGGCCCCAGCAATTTCCTCCCTTGCCTGTCTCAGTATTCTGGGGTATATCCCCATCAGGCCCTGGGGACTTGTCTACCTTAATATTTCTCAAGAACCCCAATACCTCCTCCTTTTTGATCTCAACATGACTCAAACTATCTACACATCCTAAGCCTTTAGTCCTAAGCCAGAATTTATCTTGATAACGTAAACTTGTACTGAAATATGTACATGTGCAGCAAAACAAAAGACGGCAGAGAGGGGAAGTCAGAGGTAGGATGAGCAGAAATGTCCTCCAATTGAATGTTTGGAAGGTCAAAGCTTCCATATTCTGTTCCTGCTACAAATTAAACTCCTCCTTCCTGGGCATTACTTTGGAATCACTCTAACTGTTTGCAACCTGAGACCCTACTTTGCTCTAAGCTGAGCATTCAAGCACCCATTCTCTAGATCACCCAAAACCATCTACTTTCACCTCCCTAATATCACAGTCTCAACACCTTCTTTGACCTTCCATTGCTGAAACCCTCGTTACCTCTTGACTTGCCTATTTCTTGATTGACTTCCTACTTTGGAACACTCTTTAAACTTCAGCTCAAAATGTTAAGGACCAGATCAGAAACTCCAAGATATATTAGAAATCATAGAAACCCTACAGTGCAGAAGGAGGCCATTCGGCCCATCGAGTCTGCACCGACCACAATCCCACCCAGGCCCTACCCCCACATATTTTACCCACTAATCCCTCTAACCTACGCATCCCAGGACTCTAAGGGGCAATTTTTTTTTTACCTGGCCAATCAACCTAACCCGCACATCTTTGGACTGTGGGAGGAAACCGGAGCACCCGGAGGAAACCCACGCAGACACGAGGAGAATGTGCAAATTCCACACAGCCAGTGACCCGAGCTGGGAATCGAACCCGGGACCCTGGAGTTGTGAAGCAGCAGTGCTAACCACTGTGCTACCGTGCCGCCCTTAGCCTAGACGCTAGAAGCTAGAAGTTAGCCTAGACCCTAACTTTTACATTTGATTCTGGCATTAGGGTGAACATAAGGTGTTTCACTTCAGGTATGATTCCAGTGACCCACTCGGAAGATTTTATCAAAACAAACTTTACAAACACAAAAGAATTCGCATAACTTTTGCCAATTAAAAGACAAACACGACAACATATAATTCGTAACAGCTAGCTATCTCTATTGTTCCAATGTAGCATTATCCTCCAGACATAATTCCTTTCTTTAGAACCAGTTAGCACAGAAAACCAATTATGCTTACATAGCTACTAAATTTAAGGCCTTTTAACACCTCAAAAGGTGATCCAAACAGACCTGACTTCTATTTCTCATGCAGTAACCTCCATAGAAAACTGCATCCCCAAATAGTTGAATCTCAGAAAAAGAGACTTATTTCTTGGCAGATTCAAGTCTCCATTTCAAACAGAGCGAGAGATGAAGGGAAAGCAACCTCTCTCTAAAGGTCCCAAAAAGCAGACTGCCTCGAGTCTCTCTGCATGCCTAGCTGTGCCCAGTCATGTGACCTTACCTGTTAAACTAATTAAGCCTTACTCTGCAATATCCCAGGGGAAACACAAAATAACAGAAACCTGCATTAATGCAGATTAAAGCAAACATTGCAGCAATTACGATCAATTATACTGCTGCAGTAACAATACAGTATACAGATTGAATGATTCCAATAATAAAAACAAACTGCTCCAACAGATCCTGCAAAGGACATGACAAATTCATTTCTTAAAAGGCACAGTATCGCCACAAAACCTTTATAGCCATATCTTAATCACACCAAGTTCCGTTCACACATTACGTGTAGCTCATTGATCTACAAAGGCCTTGCTTGTCTGGGAGTTCTCAATTTATTCACTCCACCATTGACAGCCTTGCTTTCAGTCCCTCAACTCTGGAACCTCTCCACGTTTTTACGACTCTGTTCTGGAATATAAGTTACCACAGTCCCAGATCACCATAGACTGCTCTCCACTTTGAGGGAGAATGCTGGCTGGTGGTGATTTAACCTGAGGATCACCACACCTCAGGCAAGGGGCAAGTTTGAAAAGGTGGGCCTTCATGAATAACTTCAGCAGGTACAGGAATTGAACCTGCACTGCTGGTGTCTCTCCACATGAACCAGCTGTCCAGCAAACTGAGCCAAACCGAGCTCCAATGTCCTTCCCTGGTAACATTCCCCCACTTCTTGAACATTGGGTGAAATGGTCCTCCAGACATTTCTTCATAACATCTCATATTTGAGTCTTTGAGCCTTTCTACACCATTTGCTATCAATCTGTTTATCATGGCGTTAAAAACTATAATTAGGACTCTTCAAACTCTGCTGCTTGTAAATGATTTGCTTATTCTGTAGCAGCCTTAAGCAAGAAGGCAACCTATGCTTCTGACTACTCGACAATCCAAGTCCAGGTGATTGTTTCACACATAAAAAAAACTCCTTCTTTAGTCTCCCCAAGACTGAGGTTAAGAAGCTCACCAAGGATGGAGTGACAAGAGTTGATCCTTATTCCACAATGTAGCAGTGTACCAGTGAAAAAAATGTAATCTGGCTTGTACCAGAATCAAACACAGATTTTTGGGGTTATCTATGATCTACGTCGAGCAAAGCATCACAACCAGTTCTATGATGGCTGGACCAGGACAGGAGAAGGAAACAGTGAGAGTTGCTGTGATCACCAAACGGCAAGACCAGCTGGAAAGAGCATATTAGCAACTGATCCAATCAGGTTGAGCTGTGATACCATCTATAGTTCATAACCCTGTTCATATCAGCTGTGGCTCAGATGGTCCCAAGTCAGAAAATTTAGGTCTCACTTCAAGACTCGAGGAAATAAGCTTGCCTGATCATCCAATAAATTACTAAAGAAGCACTACACTGTCTTTTGAATGAGGGATTAAATTAAAGCCCCATTTGCCCTCTCAGGCATATATAAAAGACCCCATGGCATTATTTCAAATTGAACAGGGGAGTAACTGCCAACATTCTAGCCAATATTTAACCCTCTATCAACATCACATAAAACAGATTATCTGATCACTACCGCATCACTGTTTGGGGTTCTTGCTGTGTAGAAATCCTGACATTATAACAATGAGTACACTTCAAAAATACTTCCATGGGCTGTAAAGCATTTTGGGGCATTGAAATCATGAAAGGGAAGTCTTTTCCATCTAGGCTCATATTTGAAGAATTACCAGGTCAATGAGGTACCAGAGAACACCTGACAATTCTCAAATAACAATCTAGCTCGAGACAGCATCAACAGGAGGGGGAAAGATCCTCAGGTCCAATTTAGCTTGTACCCCACAACTGTGATACCCTGTGTATCCCATCATATATACTCTGCCCTCACATCTCTCACCCTAGAACCCCCTGTTGCCCACCACCCAAAACAGAGAGATCCTTTGGGTTAGGTGAAAAAAACAGATAAAACACAAGCCAATTTAGAGAAAAAAATCTGGAATATTCTTCTTCAATCATCATTTTTATATTTGTTCATGGAATAAGCATTGCTGATAAGGCCAACATACATTTCCCTCAAGAAGATAGTGGTGAAGGAAGGGAATTCCACGATTTTGACCTTGCAATGAGGGAATATGGATATATTTCCAAGTCAAAACGATGTGTGACTTCAGAGGAAAACAGGTGTTGGTTCCCATGCCATGCTGCCCTTGTCCTTCTCCATGCCAAATGTCATGGGTTTGGGAGATGCTATCAAAGGAGCTTTGTTGTGTCGCTGCAGTGCATCATGGACACACTGCAGCCCCTGTATGTCAGTTGTGAAGTTAATGTTGAATGTGGTGATGGGATGTCAATCAAGTGAGCTATTTTGTCCTGGATGGTGTTGATCACACTCCTGCCTTGTCGTTAGGCAGAAAACAAACTTTTAGGAGCAAGGAGCTGAGTTACCAGCCACAGAATACTCAAGCACTGATTTGCTTTTGTAGCCACAGTTTTTAAGTGGCTGTTCCAGTTAAATTTCTGGCCAATGACAACCCCAAGGATGTTGGTAGTGGGAAATTCAGCAATGGTAATGCCATTGAATGTTGAAGGAAGGTTCTCTCTTGTTGGAGATGGTTACATCTGACATTCGCATAAATGTTATTCATCACTTACTTACCAGCCCAAAAGTGAATGTTGTTCAGGTGTTGCTGCAGATAAGTATGGACTGCTTCATTATCTAAGGAATTACAAACAGAACGGGACATTGCAATCGTGGGGGAAACAAGCCCCTTATGATAAGAGGAAAGGTCATTGATGAAGCAGTTGACGATGGTTGGCCATAGGACAGTGCCCAAGGTATTCCTGCAATGATGTCTTCGGACTAAGATCATTGGTCACCAACAGTTACAACCACCTTTGTTTCAGCAAGTGGACAGCTATTCACGATTTTCAATTGTGAATGCATCCCACAATCCTATTTGTTCTAGCGATCACTTCACAGTTTTGTTCATGCACATTTAAAGAGTCAAGTACCCGATCACCAAGATCTTTCACTTTCTCCACCTGCTTTAATTCATTTTACTGAAGAGTATTTATGCATGTGTATAACACTGCACCTTTCTAATGTGATCATTATTTGCCAGACACTAGGAAAGAACTAGGGGAAAAATATGGCTAGGTTTTTGAAATGGAAAATATTGTTTTCTCAAACATGACAAAAAAGATCTCACTGGGACAGATGCGATGGATGGGATAGATTTTGAGCAGGTCACAAAAGATTGAGCAGCCCAGAAAGGATTGATGAGACAGATTGGTAAAAAGTTTAAATTTGTTAAAGTAACTTGATTTTCAATCTGCTGAGAGCTATAAAGTTCTGTTTGATTGATAAGTGGAATAATTGAGAACGGAAACGCATATAGCAGATCCAGGTGACAAAAAGGATATGCATACACTGGAAGAGCACACTCAGGAAGTTGTGCAGTGACACCAGGAAAGTCTCTGCCCACTGCTTGGAGAAGTAAGTGGCGAACACCAGGTTCTGATCTGGATTTGAAATGAAGGGAAGAACGAACCATTCTTTCCATTCTGGCTGGTTTTGTAATTCCAGAGCCTGTTTCTGGAAGAATTCCTGGGTCTTGTCAATCCTATTAGACTGCAAGAAAAAGGAAAATGGAGAAATTACATTCCTTCCTCAAGTCCTGCTCTGCAAACTACAAATGTTATTTTAAGACATGTTTGAAAAGCCTCCATCAAATCCCCATTCCCTGCAAATAACAGATGGTAAAATTAACATGCTGACCAGGTCTGTGCTAAATTAACTGATCCCAGAAAGGACAGAATCTGGAGGCCTCTGGATTTAGGAGAAGGAAGATATGGAAGTATTCCTGATTACAATCCAGAGGCCTTGTGGGATTAATTGTATCGAAATCTGGAAGCAATCAAGATCAAGTTTGCCATGGCACCCACATGAGAAATTCGTTCATCATTAATTGTCCAGAAACTCAAGATGAATGGTCACTTTGGAAGGATAGGTGGCCTGGAGTGACCCCTGCAACCAACTCCAGTACAGGTTACTGCTATGTTTCCTGAACTGTGAAGGAGGCTATGCATGTGTCTTAATTCAGCTGATACCAGCATTGAATGAAAATAGCATTGCACTCACTGAATTCACTTTGTGCTCCTTTACTGACCATCTGTGCTAGTAAAGTTATAGAAGTCGCCATAGTCCCAGATGACCATATGCTGCTCTCCCCTTTGATTTGGAGAATTGACTGGCGGTGATTTTAACCTGAGGGTCACCACACCTCAGGGGATGGCAAGGTTGAGAAGGCGGGGTCTCCATGAATAACCTCAGACGGTAGGGGAATTGAACTTGGGCTGTTGGCGTCACTCTGCATCACAAACCAACTGTCCACTCAACTGACCTAACCAGGTCTCCAGTAGTGTAAACTTCTTTTCCACATCAAAATCTTCCAGAGAAGGTTCAGCGCGGGGTTAGATTCAGAGTAAAGCTTCCTCAATACTGCCTCCATCAAACAATCCCAACACTGTTGAGGGAACTTCGCATCAGCTCTCCACATCAAAGTGATGTCTTGAGGAGTGTACATATTACAAAGAGGTGCTGGAAGTCCTCTTCACATCAAGGTAGGTAAATCCTCGGGGCCTGACGAAGTGCATCCCAGGACACTGTGGGAGGTTAGGGAGGAAATTGCGTGTCCCCTAGCAGAGAAATTTGAATCATCAACATCAAAGGTGAGGTGCATGAAGATTGGAGGGTGCCAAGTGCTGTGCCTTGGTTAAGAAGGCTGCAGGAAAAGCCTGGGAACTACAGGCCAGTTTGCCTAACATCTGTACTGTTAGAAGGTATTCTAAGAGACAGGATCTACAGGCATTTAAAGAGGCAAGGACTGATTAGGGACAGTCAGCATGGCTTTAAGAGTGGAAAATCATGTCTCACAAATTTAATTGAGTTTTTTGAAGGGGTAACCAAGAAGGTAAGATGAGGGCAGTGCAGTTGATGTCTACATGGACTTTAGCAAGGTACCGCATGGTAGGTTGTTGCATAAGGTTAACTTTCACGAGATCCAGGGTGACATAGCCAAATTAATACAAAATTGGCTTGATGACAGAAGACAGACAGTGGTTGTTTTTTTAAACTGGAGGCCTGTGACGAGTTGTGTGCCTCAGGGATCGGTGCTGGGTCCTCTGTTATTTGTCATTTATATTAATGATTTGGATGAGAATTTAGGAGGCATGGTTAGTAAGTTTGCAGATGACACCAAGATGTGTGGCACAGTGGACAGTGAATGTTATCTATGATTGCAACGGGATCTTGATCAATTGGGCCAGTGGGCTGATTAATTGCAGATGGAGTTTAATTTAGATAAATGCGAGATGATGCATTTTGGTAGATCGAACAGGGCAAGACTTGCTCAGTTTCGGTAGGGTATTGGGGAGAGTTATAGAACAACATAGCTCCGTGAAAATGGAGTCACAGGTGGACAGAGTGGACAGAGAAGGCATTCGGCATGCTTGGTTTCATCGGTCAGAACATTGAATACAGGAGTTGGGACGTCTTGTTGAAGTTGTGCAAGACAATGGTAAGGCCACACTAGGAATACTGTGTGGAATTCTGGTCACCCTATTATAGAAAATATATTATTAAACTAGAAAGAGTGCAGAAAAGATTTACCAAGATGCTACCAGGACTTGATGGTTTGAGTTATAAAGAGAGGCTGGATAGACTGGGACTTTTTCCCTGGAGCGTGGGAGACAGGGGTGATCTTATAGAGGTCTATAAAATAATGATGGGCATTGATCAGCTAGTCAACATCTTTGCCCAAAGTTAGGGGAGTCTAAAACTAGAGGGCATAGGTTTAAGCTGAGAGGGGAAAGACACAAAAGGGTTCAGAGGGGCAATCTTTTCACTCGGAGAGTGGTGAGTGTCTGGAACAAGCTGCCAGAGTACTAGTAGAGGCGGGTACAATTGTGTCTTTTAAAAAGCATTTAGACCGTTACATGGGTAAGATGGATACAGAGGGATATGGGTCAAACGCAGGCAATTGGGTTGGGACTAGCTTAGTGGTTTAAAAAAAGGGGCGGCATGGACAAGTTGGGCTGAAGGGCCTGTTTCCATGCTGTAAACCTGTATGACTCTATGTCCCCATCATACATCCCCAGAGCTCCCCCACCCCAGCACGGGGTTAGATTCAAAGTAAGCTACTTCTACACTGTCCAAAACAATTCCAGGCAGATATAGTATGGGTTGGATGTAAAATGTCCTCTAAGCTAATACATCAAACACTCTTGTAATAGGGACAGCACAGACCAAATACCTGGACAGTGTGGACAAGGTAGTAACGGTAAAGGCTGGTTTTCAGTTTGTTGACCGTATGTCGATAAGCATCCTCCAGCCTGCTGAACAGGCGCCGATCCAGATAACCCCAGTATTCACGCAATCCATTGAGGTCATAACTCTGAACCAAATGTTGCAATTGTTCTACAATTTTATCAACCTATGAAAAAATATAAAGATTATTCAATCACTCGCATTGTTAAAGTCAGTTTTTTAAAACATTAAGATTTGTATACTGATGCAAGTAATCTTTTACTATTTGAAATCTCCAAAAAACAGTTTCTGTGGTTGACATCACCAGTTAGTGGTAGCTGTGATTGAGTGGGTAGCACTCTTGACTCTGATTAAGGTTGTGGATTCAAGCCCGACTCCAGAGACTTGTGGATATAATACAAGCTGACAGTGCAGTTTAGGGAGTTTCATCAGATCGATGCTTCAGAATGCACATTAATCGGATAATCTCCTACAGGACTGCTTGGAGTCAGTGGACTAGTCAGTATTTAAAACTCTGTGACCAGCCTTTAACGAGTATGCCATTACAGTAACTGACTTCATTAGTAAGTATGTAGAAGACTGTGTGCCAAAGAAGCAAATCCGCGTGTTCCCCAACCGGAAACCATGGATGAACAGGGATGTCCACTGTTTGATGAAGTCCCAGTCTGAGGTGTTCAAGTCAGGGGACCCTGACCTACACACTCCACATCATGACTACCATCGACACCGCAAACTGCCGGCTCCAAGTGGAAAGGATCTCCAAGAAGATCGCGCATATCGACACAGACATCAAGTTTCTACAGAAAGCTTATGGTATTTGCTACCAAATAAACCTGTTGGACTTTAACCTGGTGTTGTGAGACTTCTTACTACACAAGAAAGCCAGATACGATCTAAGGAGATCCATCAAATATGCCAAAAGATAGTACCGGACCAAGCTAGAGTCTCAGGCTAGCCACACAGACAATGGCAAGGTCTGCAAGACATAACAGGCTACAAGATGAAGGCATGTAAAATCGCCAGCTCCAATGTACCCCTCCCTGATGAGCTCAATGCATTCTATGCCCGTTTTGAGCAAGAGCAGGCCCCTCCACCCTGGAAGAACCTGTATCTGGGATCACCATTGCAGATGTCAGAGCAGCATTCTCAAAGGTCAACCCATGGAAAGTGACTGGCCCAGATGGGGTACCCGGACGTGCACTCAGATCCTGTGCTGATCAGCTGGCAGGGGTATTCGCAGACATCTTCAACCTCTCTTTACAGCAATCTGAGGTCCCTATCTGCTTCAAGAAGACAACCATCATCCCGGTACCTAAGAAAAACCAAGCAGCGTGCCTCAGTGACTATCATCCAGTGGCTCTGACATTCATCATTATGAAGTGCTTTGAAAGGCTAGTCATGGCACGAATGAATTCCAGCGTCCCGGACTACCTGGATCCACTAGTTTGCAATCTCACCAATGTTTTGTACAGTTCAAACAAGCCTTCCCTCATGTTCCAACATTATATGCCATCTGTCAAAATGTTTGTCTGACCAAGACTTTTAAACTGGAGGAAAGATGGTCTCTGATCTGTCTTTATGTTACAGCAGCTTCACCAGTCAGAAACCAACTCAAACTCTGCCCTTTAATGACAAGCTCGCTAGGACTTGCTGTCAACTCACTCGAAATCCCTTCTCTTTGTCCGTCTTGATTTCTGTATCAAATGTTTTGAGCGTACTGCTCAATTCTCGAAAGAGGAGGTACTGCCGAACCAGCTCATCCATTCGTTCCACTGCTGATGCCATTATTCAGCAGACCAACCTGGATAGTGAGAACAGAGCAGTGTGAACAGAGCAGTGTGAATACGGTAGTCTTCTCACCAAGCAATACCGTTGATATGGTTTGACCACTAATATCCACCAATGGGTGGTAGAGGGGAGTTCTAGCCCCATAGACAGCAGAGTGACTCAACGCCTCCTCCACCCCCGAGCCTCAACTCTCTCCTTCCCACTCCGCTGCCCCATGCTCTCACCCCATCCCCTCCGCCGGGGTCCCGTGCGCCCTCTCCCCGCCGGGGTCCCCAGCGCCCACTCTCCGCGCCCTCTCTCCACCACCCCCCTCGCTGGAATTCCCCGCATCCTCTCTCTGTCATCCTTGTCGCAGAGTCCGCCGCACCCTCTCCCCTCCCCTCCCCTCCCCTCTCCCCTCCCCTCTCCCCCTTTCAGCCACCCCCTCCGTCGCGGTCCACCACGCCCTCTTCCCCCCACGCCACCCCCTCTCTCTGCCATCCCCTCCGCCGGGGTCAACCACCCCCTCTCCCCCGTCCCCACCCCCTCTCTCTGCCAGCCCCTCCGCCGGGGTCTGCCATCCCTTCTCCCCCGCCCCCACC
>NW_027594208.1:0-20629 GCF_964213995.1 Mustelus asterias | reverse complement strand
AAGACTCAAAAAGCATACCGACCAGTCAGTAGACTTTTGAAGTAGGCATTATGAACTGAAAAGGAAGAGAAACACCACACGCAGACATGAGGCTGCAGATAACCAATTGTGTTGTACCATCTCTGTGCTGCATGCGAACAGTGTATGTCTTTACATCAGATGCCACATCTTTGCATCTGCTGACCAGGACCCTGCAAGGACCGTTCACCACCGATGCTGCCTGATAGATAAACAATGTCTGCAATATATGTTTGGCAGCACCTGTTTTACAATGTACACCTCCTAACTGGGCAGGAGGTGAGCTCAGTGCCTGATTAGTGCTGCGGCTAGGAGCCGGGAACTGAGTCCAAAGTGCAATGCTCAAAGGAAGACAGGAGTCATTGCTGGGCTTGAATGCTGCCTTGCAGATTAGAGCAGGCAGGAGATCACAGGGTCAGCAGCCTCACAGCGTAGCAAAGTGGCCTAATTATCAATGAGAAGATACTAGACCTACCCTGTGTAAATAACCCTTCTCTTGCCAACAGTTTGACTTCAGCAGAAACCTTACTTAATGGCTGCCTGCATTGTTCCTGACAGCTGTGCACTAACGTAAACTAATCTGTCCATTTTTCCTGATCTGTGATTTGAAAATTGCCTTCTGGACCTCTCCAGCAGGTTAACCTGCTCCTCAAGGAACCTGACAGGTAGTTAATTAGAGGTGAATGGGTTGTTGGCTCAACCTTCCAGCTTTGAAGATGGCAGCATGTCCTAGAGACAACAGAAGACTGGCATGCCTATTTTCAAACTGCACCTGCACCTGACTTTGCCCCATGGGCGATTGAAATTTGAGCCTATTATGGATGTCGCAACGCGTGTACTGAGTTGGAGTCTTTGTGTATATAATCGTCTGTCAAAATGGTTTGATCAATCTATCTGTAGATGTTGGAATTAGCAGGTGGGCACTATTCAGCCAGACCAGCCAGTCTGGTATCCTATCAGTGATCTTCTTTCTAGCAACTGGGGAATTTCCATTGGGAAATCCATCATTTACACTAATGCTACAGACCATTGGTACGTGTTTTCAGACTTTTGTACAATAGTCTGAAAACAGTACCAATGGAAGAAGGTGGAAGAGAGTATGTCCCGGGTTCGAGTGGTCCTTAATTATGCTGGCTGCTTCCCTGAGGCATTGGGAAGTGTCGACATAGTCAATGGAAATCAGAGAAGATAAAGGAAACGCAATGAATGGAATTGATATGGGTTTTCAAAAGGTCATTTGATGAGGTAGCACACAGGCAGCTCTTCAAACATAATGCCATGTGAACATGAGAGGTACTCGGGATAGGGCAAAGGCTGGAGCGTGGGAAGCAATGGTAGGAGTTAAGGGAATTTTTGGGGGAAAGTTGTAGTGGGTTCCCACAGTAAGCAGGGATGGTGCCTTTCCTATTTACTATGTACATAAACGATGTGTTTACTTTGCCTTTCTGGGGTATTTTCAAGTAGTCGAGGTCCTTTTCATATCCAAAAGTGACCATTCAAGGACCAATATTGAAATTTGCCGACAAGTCGTGGGGAATAAAAAAGTTATGAAAAAAACAGTCGGAAGGTGCAAGTAGACAAACAGAAAGGACAGATATGTGGCAGATGCAGTTCAATGCAGAAAAGAAGCAAAGTCATCCATTTTAGAGGAGTGAAGAAACTACAAGCACAACAAGCACATATAATTGGCAAAATACTAAATGGAGTAGAGTAATAGATACAAGGACAGAAAATGCAGGAAAAACTCAACAGATCTGACAGCATCTGTGGAGAGAGAATAGAGCCAATGTCTTGAGTCAGGATGAAGAGTCATCCCGACTCAAAACGTTGACTTTATTCTCTTTCCATAGATGCTGTCAGACCTGCTGAGTTTTTCCAGCATTTTCTGTTTTTGTTTCAGATTCCAGCATCCACAGTAATGTGACTTTATCTGCGAGTAATAGCTACCTTGATATATAGAGAAATGATTTATTAAAGGTGGAAGTAAAAATAGACATGACTCCAAAAACAAAGACAATTTTTAACATGTAGCTAAAAGAACTTTTTTTCAAAAATCATTAATGGGATGTGGGCGTCACTGACTAGCCCAGCATTTATTGCCCATCCCGAGTTGCCCTTCAGAAGGTGGTGATGACCTGCCTGCATAAGCCGCAGCAGTTCCTGAGCTGTAGGTAAGCTGTAGGTGCTGTTAGGAAAGAAGTTGAGGGTTTTGACTCAATGACAGTGACGAAACGGCGAAATATTCCCAAGTCAGGACGCTGAGTGACTTGGAGGGGAACTTGCAGGTGGCGGTGTTCCAATGTACATAGTAACAGTTGTGGGCTTAAAAGATACTGCTTTAAAGAACCTTGGTGTGTTCCTGCAATACATTATAAAAGGGTTAAACTGTGAAGATAAATTACATTCTCTTGATTACACAAGATTGAGGGGTAATCTGATCAAAGTGTTTACAGTGTTTAAAATTATTTTATAGGGTAGATATGCAAAAGCTATGTCCTCTTGTGATGGAGTCAAATACAAGGGAATGGAATGTTAAAATTTTAGCCAGGTCATTCAGGAAGAAAATCAGGAAGTCCTTTACACAATAGGTAATGGAAATTTGAAACCCAAAAACCATAGATGACAATAGAAGCTTTCAAGACTGAGATAGACAGATTTGTTCCCAGCTACTATATCAAGGAATATGGAGCACAGGCAAGAAAATGGAGTTGCAATGCAGATCAGCCATGATCTAATTGAATCGCAGAACAGGCCTGAGGGACTGGCTGGCCTAATTTTGGTCCTAATGTTCCTATGATCCTAATGTAAAGTGAGATGGTAATGTTGAACATGTACAAGTCCTTTGTTAGGCCACAGTTGGAGCATTGCGTACAGTTTTGGCTAAGTTATTATGGGAAAAGGTGCAGCCTTGATTCACTAGAATGTAATCAAGGATGAATTGCGGGTTGATCTTCTTTCCGCAAAAATGTATCGATGAAACAAACAAATGCTTGGTAGTACAGATCTTGAATTGCTGAAGAGAAAGACATGTTGCTGAAGCTCTTTATCTTGCATGCATTGGGACAAACACAAGAAAACCAAATTTCAGACAATTACAGCAATTGATACCGCAGGAGAAAAGAGCTGCTGACTGGTTGACAAATCAACTCTGACTGGCTGAGGCATTACTACGGACAAAACAACAGGGAACTATAGGCTTCCCATGTAAACCGACCAAACGCCATCACCTTTGGATCTGAAAAGGACCTTGACTACTTGAAAATACCTTGGAAAGGCAAAGTAACTCAAAAATTTGAGCAGCAGTTTAAACAGGCCGTTTCGCACTGTCCCTATGCAGTGGTGACGTGATATTTTCCATGAGCAGGATGCTGCTGTCAATTTCAGAAAACATCTGCCTACCACACAGTTCAGCAAGGTAGTGTGTGAAATTCAACACAATGCCAGATACATAGATCATACATCCCAATGCTTGGTTGATTGAACCGAACAACATGTTCCTCCAGCTGTTGCAATCAGCAGTATGCAGACTATACGCAACCAGCCCACACTTGCAAAACCCAAAACAAAACATCGATTGTTCGATGTGATTCTGCCATTGGGCTTAACAATTGCTGAACAATCCTGAGTGTGTTAACAGCGACACTAACAATCAAATTAAGATAATCAGTAGAATTCATAATGTGGCTACTTTACACTTGCTGGAAGTGCTATACATTCACACACAGGGAACTGAAAGGCAGAATTCTGTAAACACTACAAATCTGAAATAAATACAGAAAATATGGAAAATATCCAGCGGGGGGGGGGAGAGGGGAAGTGGGGGGGGGGGGGGGAGGGGAAGTGGGGGAGGGGAGGGGGAGGAGGGGAGGGGGGGGAGGGGAGGGGGGGAGGGGGGAGGAGGGGGGAGGAATGGTGGGGGCTGCATCTCAGGTAATGTGGGGCTCGCAATCGACCGCGGGCCCCAGCAATTGCCTTGCGGGGGGAGAGTTTTGGAGGCTGCCTGCAACAGCAGGAGTCTGACAGCTCTCGCTCTGTCTGTCAGATCTCTGCTGTTGAAATTACACATGTGCAGCATCAGAGGTCTGCACATGCACAATAGTTCCCTCTAAGTTGCTATTGTGCATGTGCAGACACAGGGCCCGATTTTACCAATCGGAGCCTAAGGGTGGGATCCGGGCGTAATACGGATCCAAGCCTGGAATCCTCTTTGCAGCGCGCCCATATGCGTTTTGCCGGCTCCGATCCGATTCGCGCAGTGGGCGGAGCTTAGCGCTGCTGGAACGATCGGAGCTCTGCACTGCGCATGCGCAGTTCGAAAAAAATCTGAAGCAGCGTGCCCGGGCGGGGAGAAAAAAGCAGAGAGAGCGGCTCTCTGACACAGACCATATCTGGGGGGGTGGGGTGGGGGGGGGGGCAGGGTGGGAGGAGAGGGGGTGTGACGTATCATCCTCTGGGGGGGGTTCCACTGCCACTCTGCGGCCGCTCCATCCTCCCCACCGGAGGAACGAATCCCTCCTCTCCGGAGTGGCCGCTTACTTCAAGCACCTGAGCGTTCCGCTGAGGTGAATAATGACAGTCGTGGTGTTTGAAGTATGTGGCCACTCCGGAGAGGAGGGATTCGTTCCTCCAGTGGGGAGGAGGGATCGGCCGCAGAGTGGCAGTGGAACCCCCTCCCCCCTCCCTCCCCACCGATCAGCCGCTGAGTGTCAGCGCCCCCCCCTCCCCCCAAGAGGATGATACGTCACACCCCCCTCCTCCCACCCCCTTCCCCCCCAGGGGATGATCGGTCACATCCCTCTCCTCCCACCCTCTCCCCCCCCCGAGGATGATCGGTCACACCCCCTCTCCTCCCACCCCCCCCCCCCCCCCCCCTCCCGAGGATGATCGGTCACACCCCCTCCAACCCCCCCCCAGAGGATGATATGTCACACCTCCTCTCCTCGTCCCACCCCCCCGCCCCCCCAGGGGAGGAGCTGGGTCAGAGAGCCATTGCACTCTGACCCCACTCTTCGGAGGCTGCAGCGGCGACTTCAGATTTTTATTCGGCAGGTCGATTAGAGTGTGGATCTGCATCGGACCAGAAGACGGTAAAGTGGGATTTGGTGGTAGAGTTGGGCGCGCGGTTCATTAAGTCGATTTAAATGCATGCAAATGCATTTAAATCGTCGGGCTGCCCGATTTGGGCGCGCGCCAGACCCGTACCCAAATCGGGTGTCGGTAAAGCCGCGATCTGCTCGGAATCGGGTGCAGATCGCAGTATAGGCCCGACGCCCAACCTTACCGTGATTTTGCGCCCGAAAACGGGCGCGGAGTTTTGGTAAAATCGGGCCCACAGAGGTCTGCACAGGCACGATAGCTCCCTCTGCAGGCTGGCTGGCAAATTAAGCCAAGCCCACTGTTGCAGCAGCAAGAAACAATCTAGCCCATATTTTCAATAACTAAGTGCATAAGATTGGGCGTGAAAGCTCGCTCCAAAAATGAATGAGAAACTTTCCTATTTTCACGTCAACTGGACACATAGAATCAATGTCGTAAAGTTCCACCCAATGTTTCAGGCCTGTGACCCATTGTCAGACATGAGAGAAGTTCGAAATGTAATAGGTTTTGAGCAAGTGGTGGATGGTCAAGGACAAAAGCAAGTGTGAAAGATAGGAGTGATTGACTGACAGAAGCGCTTGTCTTCAGGGCCAAAGAAAATGGTGATGGGGCAAGAAAAGAAACAAAATTTGTGCCCAAAGCAATTGTGTACTGTTTGCAAGCAAAAAATAAGAGAAAACCCTGAACATGCAAAGCAAAGAAAATAAATGTGGGCAGAAATTATGGTCTGAAATTGTTGCTTATCATTTTAATTCACCACCTTGCTCTCATGCTCACACTTCTGTTCTCAGCCTGTGGCAGTTTTCCAGTGAAGCTCAATGTGAGCTTGAGGAATAACACCTCATCTTTCAATTAGGCACTTTACAGCCTTTAGGACATTGTCCAAAACCCATTACATTTCCAGCATTTTCTGTTTTCATTTCATATGCAGAGACCTGTTTTCTGTAAACAAGAGGAATATGTTCAGGCATTGTGTCATTTTGAAATTACACAGGAACATGGGGAGTTCCTGTTGCTTTCTTCATGGCGATAATATGGCAGGTGGTAATTGATCCCAAATCCCAAAGGGAAACTTGGGCAAGCTATCACAACAATTTGCAATATCTATTTTATTATGAGAAGGTATCTGCACTGAGGTCAAAAGCAAAAATTTCAAACAAGTTTTGGAGATTTAAATATTAAATTTAAACATTTAATTTTAAAAAGTTGAGCACATAAATTTACATTCACACAGTTGACAGTAGCTCAACAAACATTTCCCCAAAGAGTTCTGTTTAGTTAAACTCAGAGCTTGTCCTTTCAGGCAGCAGTACTCAGATTTTCCACATTTAAATTCCAAAAAGATTCGCACAAGCATCCACGGTTGCTATAGGGAGGTTTTTCCACATGCTTCCCCTTCTCTCATTCTATACTGGAAAAAACAAAGCTTTTGTCAAAATCTTGCAGACACAACACTTGGCTTCTCTGGGAATGGTTGCAAGCTGTTTTCTTCACAGATCTGTTTCAGCACATATGCTCTTCAGGAACTCATGGCCACACCCACCTCCACAGCCTTCAATCTCTCTTTAAATATGTTTCCCTCTTCCCTTTTTAAATTTATTGTTTTGACATCCCTTTGGAAGTTCCCTTTCCCAGAATATACAGATCTTTCATGTTATTTTATGGCTACTACTTTTGAGTACAATAAACTTCATACTGGATTTATTCATTTACGGTCTTGACCAATTGTACATTTTTCTTTTGAAATTTCCATCCATACTGCTCACTGGTATCCCATCTTAACCCTGTTCACTTTCACTTCAAAATACTTGCTTTCACGCCTAATCCTTTTTTGATGTTTCTGAGTTTATTTATTAGTCACAAGTAAGGCTTACATTAACGCTGCAATGAAGTTACTGTGAAATTCCCCGAGTCGCCACAATCCGGTGCCTGTTCGGGTCAATGCACCTAACCAACACGTCTTTCAGAGTGTAGGAAGAAACCGGAGCACCCGGAGGAAACCCACGCAGACACGGGGAGAATGTGCAAACCCCACACAGACAGTGACCTAAACCAGGAATCGAACCCGGGTCTCTGGCACTGTGAAGCAGCAGTACTAACCACTGTGCCACCATGCCGCCCAGGCTAGTTGTTGTGATACCCAGTAAGGAGTCAATCTCATTACTAGAGACCACAGATCACATTCCTGAAGGACAATGAGTTCACAAACTGCAAGATGTGGAGTAATGTACAAGAACAGCACCGCAGCTGAACTCACTACATTTCAAGCTGGAACTGTCTCCACCAGCACGTCGACCCATTATGCCCTATTGTGTAGGATAGGACAAGAGAAATGAGGTGCTAATTACAGGCCATTCTGCAGGATGGGCCCAGGGATAAATTGATTAACCGTATCATAAAAATGATAAGACGAATTCTAGTGGCTGGCGGATAAAAGAAAGCTTACAACCATTCAAGGCAGGAGAACCCACAGAGAGAAATACCAAGACCAACTCTCCAGAAGACGGCCCAAAGTGAGACTTCAGGATGGAGTACCCCTGCATCAGGCTAGATCAATCTGAGGACAGATGGGTAATATCACATATATACACAAGGATAGTTTTAGTTTATGTAATTATAGGATTTCGTAAGTAAGTTGCTTTTAGTGCATAAAGCACTGTGATTGTTTAAACTGAAATGTGTGCCTCGGGGTTGTTACTCGTTACCACCCATACACACATGCACAAGCCTGTTTCATGGTATGCCATAGAGATATTGGGAAAATATTGAAAATATTGAGAATTTTCCAGCCATGCTCGCCCCAAAACCGGAAAATCCCGCCCAAGGTCAACAACATTTGCATGGCCCGTCTCCTCACTCCCTACGATTCCCGTGACGGGCAGGACGACAGGAAAATTCCCCCCGATATTTTCATCACAAATCAGAGTTGGCTTGTCAACCAATCAGCTTTTCTCCTGCAGTATAAATTGTTGTGATCTTTTGAAATTTGTCTGTCTTGCTTCTGTCCTAATGAATGCAAGACAAAAACTTGTCTCACTTTTCAGCAATATTCATGAAATAAGTGGACTTCCAAACTCTTATACACCTTGCCTCCTATTTTGGTTTCAATGATGCCTCTATCTCAGTGGAAAAGGGGTGTCAGTGAGCCCATTGTTGCAATCCCCCAGTCTGATGCCATTTTGGAGGTCTTAGCAAATAGATATCCAAGCAAGTGGAAATCTTATTAAGTTCTAGAAATGTGACACACATAGGACACCAGTTAAATTTTCACGATACAGTAAGTGGTGTGCATGTTCTGCAAACCCTGACCAATGGGCCTGCATGTTTTTCTTACCCAATATAAATGTTCCTGCCCATTGATCGATTGTCTGTTGCATTCCCCTCTCTACCACCTGGCCCTCTCATTGACACCAGTGTGCCAGCTTGATTCTCAAGAATAGCTGTCGGAAGTCCTGTCTTCTCTGCTCAGTGAGGTGGGTGCCAGTCAGCACTCCAGATGTGCAGGTGACTTGCCAACATTATTCAAATAAGGCCTGACCATGAAAATGGCTCAGAGTTCAGTGGCACTCATCGAGCAGATGTAAAGTGGACTCACGCTACTGCCCACCAGGTGAGTAGGGTCACTCAAAAATCAAATCTTTTCAGTATAAAGATGAGCACCATCTCCTTCCCCACACACTGTCTCCCATTGTCAGCTGACTCAATCTAAAATTATCTGCCCATTTGGCAGTTTGAAGTAAGCAGAATTTGTAAGGTTGTAGTTTGATTTCTGATATGTTCCAGTGACACGTGAACATTCAGGGTCAGGGTAAAAATAATGCAAACATAAAAATACTGATCTTGCATAGCAAGCATCAGGGGCAGCACAGTGGTTAGCACTGTTGCCTCACAGCGTCAGGGACCCAGGTTCTATTCCCAGTTTAGGACACTGTCTGTGTGGAGTCTGCATGCTCTCCTCGTGCCTGCGTGCGTTTTCTCTAGTTTCCTCCCAAAAGATGTGCTGGTTTGGTGCATTGGCCATGCTAAATTCTCTCTCAATGTTACTGAACAGGCACCGGAGTGTGGCGACTAGGTGATTTTCACAGTAATTTCAGTGCAGTGTTAATGTAAGCCTACTTGTGACACTAATAAACAAACTTAAAAACAAAAGCTTAACCCCATATACGTCATTCTCAAAAACACTGACACAACCAAAACATTCAGGGAATATATAAATATAATTCTAACCCCGTTCAAATACTATTTGCTGATCTTGCAAATGATAAAGGCCAATTCAATAAAAAGATGTGATAGAGTGCAAGTTCACCATGATCTTAACAGTATCACTGTTTTGTACTGTTAAATGCTGTGAACTTTCTACTGATATTCAGAAATATATTCCATAAGTGCGGTGTCTCAAAACTGACAACCGTGAGACTGAGACTGTGCCAGATTTCTGATCAGATGGTTCAGACCAAGCCAGGCATGTAGAGTGTTGAATGTATGTTTTTCAAGTAACAATTGCAAAGGGGTAGTTTCGGGAAAAAAAAGAGACAATGCTGCCAGTTTAACCAAGGAAATTCTTTGGAGCTGCTTCAGGTTTGTCAGTGCGAGAGACCTGGCTGAAACTCTGGGCGGGATTTTACAGCCTTGCATGTCCTGAAACCATAAAATCAATGGACCTTTTCATTGTCCACCGCTCGTCCACTCCGATTCCCATGGTGGTATAATTCCGGCTTCTGTGTATGCACATAAATTGGATTCTCACTGTACTTCAATGAAGTGTTTGTGGTGAAGTGGGACCAGATCCAAGGAATTCCCCAGTCATTCAGCTGGTTGCGAGGGAGGGGATGGTCTGAAGATGGCAGTTTAGTCCAGATTTTGGACATTGCCACATCCCCAGTTTTCGGACAGCTGGATTTGAGACACCACTTGTCATGAAAAATATGCAGCAGCCTTTAATTTTCCCACCACTTTGGAAACTGGTCTGTAGAGCAATATTCAGTGCAGCTTGGGAGAATGTCACCGACCTACACTCTCAGCTGCCTATCCAAGGAACGGTGATTAGCATGCTGTGTGCTACTTGGAGGGAGTGTCCAAAATGTAATGGGGGCGGGGGGGAGGGAACGTCTGTAATAATTCTTGTGAAGCACTTAAGGGAAAAACTATACTACATTTATTTACAGGTAAAGGCCAAACAGAGGTTTGCAGCCTCATGGCTGCAATCAGTTCCTGAGAAGGTTCCAGAACAGAAACCCAAGCTCATCAGGATGATCCCCACCCTGCTCCCCGACTGGTTCCCAGGGTCATGTAGATTGATCCTTAAAGGGACAATGACCACATCTCTCCCCTTCTAAATCCTTTTATACAAATGTCAATACTCAATTTACACAGTCCAACATCATAAAACATTTAGTACATGAATTTAGTCAACTATAGATTATGTCTTTCAGGGAGTGTGCAAATCCTTGTGGAGAGGTGTAACTTCCCCCATCTGGGACATGTCCAATTGATTGTTGTCAGCTGAAACCATAATGACATGTTCCTCTTCAAGCACAGGCAGTTCATTTCAATCTGTTTTGGTTGTGACTGCCACAGGATGATCAGATACTCTGGTGCTTTGATAGTCAACAACATTCCCAGGTGGCAGTGTAGCACTGGCTGCTGGGGCAACTCTTGCTCTCTCAAAGGATCTACGTGTTTCCGGATGATCCTTCCTTCTATGCCCACTTGAAATGACAGGGGTCCAGTTTTGGATACAATGACTCCAGGGACTCAACTTAACCCACTTCCAAAATTCCCCATGTAGACAGCTTCACCCACTAGAAATGAATGCATTGACGTGCATGACTCATGGTTTGCCTTCTGACTGGCCTCAACTTTCCTCGGCAAATTTGTAAACATGAGGCTCACTCTCATTCTGAGATGATGGTTCATTAACAACTCTGCTGGCAGGACTCCTGTTGTTGCACATGGAGTGGTACGCCAGCCCAAAAGGAATCATGACGTTTGGGTCTCCAGGGTCCCTCCTGACTGGTTTGGATGGCTTGTTCAGTTAGTCCGCTGGATGTTGGGTGGTCAGGTGCAGTTTAAATGTGCTTTATACCATTGAGAGCAGTGAAGTTCTGAAACTTAGCACACAGGAAGGCTGTTCCATTATCAGACACTATGACTTCAGGTATTCAGTGGGTGGAAAAACATTGGTGTAATTTGCCAACTGTAGTGTGCGATGTCGGAGATTTCACGTCCATCCACTTTGAATGTGCAACAACAAAGCATTGTGCCCATGAATGGACCAACATAATCAATATTGACTCGTACCCATGGCCAGCCAGGCAACTCCAAAGGGTGCAGTGGGTCTGCAGCAGGAAACATTTGTTGTAATCATCATTGTTCACAGTACTTGACTAGTCTCTCAATGTCAACATCAATGCCAGTCCACCAGACATATCTCCTAACATGCATCTTCATCTTAGATATATCTGGATGGACACTGTGTAATTCAGTTAGGAGCAACTCTCTTCCTGGTACAGGGATAAATACTCTTGCTCCCCAAAGTACAATGCCATCTTGGAATTTAACTCATCTTTATGTCGAAAATATGGTTTCATCTCTTCAGAAACTTGCTCATTAGCCCAACCCATTATTATCCTGTGCCTCACTTTGGATGGCAATGGATCCCGACTGGTCCAGTACTTGATCTGTTTCGCTGAGATTGGCAATGTGTTTATGAAATTCAATGTCATGACAGTTTTCTGCGGTACTGGGGAGGTGGAACTGTATCATACAAAGGTAGGCAACTAAATGCATCTGCATTCGCTATGTGTTTTCCAGGCCGGTGCTTGAAGGTATATTCGCAGACAAAGAGGCAAACACTGAATTCTTGTTGGTGCGATTGGTGGATAGCCTTGCCTTCTTTAAAAATACCCAAAGCGGTTTGTGATCAGAAACAAGGGTAAAGTGCCCACCGTACAAATTCTGGTGGAATTTCTAGACACCAAAAACTATTAATTAACCTTCTTTCTTAATTTGCAAGTAGCCTTTTTTGACTTTTGAGAGGGTTCTTGAGACATAGCCTACTGGCCTTTCACATCCATTGTCGATCTCATGGAACAACACTGCACCAATGACAGATGGAGAGGCATCACAGGTTAACACCAATTCCTTACACAGGTCGAAATGCACTGACAAGTTGGAAGAATGCAGCAATTGCTTTACTCGGTTAAAATCTTTTTTCTGGGACAACTTCCAAAACCAATGCTGGTGCTTCTTCAGCAGCTTATACAAGAGGGCCAATAATGTCCGTAATTCAGTAAAAAAAACACCCATAGTAATTCACCATTCCTAAAAATGACTTGAGCCCAGATGTGTTTTGGGGGCTGATGCCTCCTTTATGCTGACCTTGTCTTCCATGGGGCATAATTCTTGTGCTTGAAAAGTGCATTTCTCCTTCCTGAGGTGAACTCCAACCTCTTGAAATCTCTTTAGCACCTCCTCTAAGTTACCTAGGTGCTTGGCTTCTGTTGATTCAGTTATAAGAATATCATCAATGTATATTGTAACTCGTTGCAGCCCTTGCAACAGACCTTGCAATCGACTTTCCATTGTCCTCTGGAAAATAGCACATGGTGACAACACACCAAAGGGCAGGCGCATATACTGGAGTAAATCTTTGTGTGTGTTTATCATTTAACCTCAGGAAGCATTGTCTAATTCAAGTTGTTGATATGTGTGTCTCATTTTCCAGTTTTGTATAAGATTGACCTCTGGTTTTGCATACAGGTCTTCAATTTGCTGGTTGGATATTTATGTAACTTGGCAGCCGGATTAACTGTTAACTTGGAGTCCCCACAAATGTGACCATCTTGACTGTCTTCAACACGGGGACTATGGGTGCTGCCCAATCCACGAACTGAACTGGCTGGATAATGCCCAGTTTTCGCAATCTCTTTAATTTAGTATCCACCTTTTCTCGTAAGGCATATGGTACTAGTCTTATCCAAAAGATCGAGTGATTTTCTCGGGATTCACATAGATCATCACCTGCTGGCCTTTTATCTTGCCTAACTCATCACTGAAGACGCTGTCATATTTCTTCATCAGTTGAAATAGTCCTCCTTGCCGTACTTGGAAAATCTCTGTCCAATTTAACTTTGTTTCCTTTAGCTAATTGCGGCCCAGAAGACTTTGTCCTTCGCCTGGCACTGTTATTTCTGGGAGCTGGGTAGACTGTTACCTATAGCTTACAGGTACTGCTGTCATTTTTTTTGGCTTCTCCTGTGTCAGTTGTTAACTTTGCTGCAGTACTCTTTATATTCAATGGCTGGGCTTCTTATCACAAGTACTGAAACATACTTGGACCTCTCAGAGTAGCAGATTGCCCAGTGCCCACTTCCATCCAAAGAGGCTTTCCATTTACCAGGAGTATTACACTAATGGGGGCTATCTTGCCCACTTTCACATTAAACAGGGAGTGAACACCTAAATTGTTGGTGCTAGCTTCTTCCATGTTATATACTTGTGACACTCGACTTAATCGGCTGCTGGATAGACTTGACTTGCTTTTTGCACTGATGCCTTTAATGGTCTTTTTCGTGACAGAGAAAACATTCAGTCTCTTTATACCTTCAGGATTCAGGGGAGTGATGACCCCACAACAGTAACATTTTGCTTCAATCTTTGCCGATTGATTTCCTCTTCTCAATTATCTTGTTTTATTTTTGGCTGATTTTGCTTCCCACTTCACTACTACATGGTACCTTTGTTTTTGGCACCACTGCTGACTGCAGGTTCCCACCCTAACTGGTGAATGGCACCAAATTTCATGCTTTGTAACTCCTGTGCACCCTTTTCAGTATTCTCCATTGTCAGCACTATCTCCAATGCTCGCTTAAAATTTATATCCGCCTCTGTTAGCAACTTCCATTGAAGAGCCTCATTATTCATTCTGCAGACTCATCTGTCCCACAGTATATCATTGAAAGTGGCTCCAAATTCGCAGAGCTCTGAGATTTGCTTCAATTTGGTGATGTAAGTTGCAATAGTTTCCCCTACGGATCTCCCCCTTGAATTAATCTTAAATCTCTGCAATATGACCGATGGTTTTGGATGGAAATGTGACTTTTCCAATTCGATGATCTCACTGAGCTGGTCATGCTTGGGGTTGTAAGATTGTGGATGAAATTGGAAGTCTGGACCCACACGCACTCAGGAGGATCGCTTTTCTCTTTCCCTCCTCCTCTATTCTATTGGCCTGAAAGTAATCTCCCAAGTCCAGTCCACCACGGAGGCATCAAAAGGATCTACCTGTCCAAATAAGGCCATTTTTGTCAGTCCCAACTTCAACAGAAACTATATACTCATCGCCAATGTAATAATTATTGTTCACCAGTTATGGGAAAAACAACAACACATTTATTTACAGGTAAAGGCTATACAGAGACTTGTAGCCCCATCGCTGCCAGTCAGCTTTCGAGAAGGTTCAGGAACAGAAACCTGAGCTCAGCAAGGTGATCCCCCAGCCTGCTACCCGATTGGTTCCCTGGGTCATGTGACCCTCACTCTGAAGATTGATCCTTAAAGGAACAATCATCACAACGTCCATTTGAAAGCTGCTCCTCTGCCCTTTCTCCTTTGTTTCTAAAAATTCATCTCCGAAACTGCAGGCAATTCTGGTGGGCCATAAGCCTTGTTTTATACTGATGTGCAATCTGTTGATGATTGTGTTCACAAAACAGGACATGTTGTTGGCCAAGGTTACTGTACTACATTCTTGCAACAAATAAACAAATAAACCCATTCACTGACACACTGTTTCTAATTCTCCCATCATATAATGCCAGCTGGTAGTCAAATAGCTGCATATCTGGGTGCTGACAATCTGCGGGCAGGGCCTATTCGCGCTGCAGAGGCCCTCAGCATAGTGCTGAGTGAGCCACTGTGCATGCGCTGATTTGTCAGTGCCATAATTGGCGCATGCACAGTGGCCTGTCACTGCCAACCTCCCAAATGTTGGCCAGTTCAAACACTGGTCAGCCCTGCGACCTCGCACTGCTGCCCCTTCAACCCCACCCCACGGCCTGATCACTGGCCGCCAGGAAGTATCCGGGCCAGACCTGATCACCGCACCCCCCCCGGGCAACCCTGATCAACGCCCCCTCCCCGGGCTGCCTTTATCCTCCCCTGCAACTGGTAGTCCTGATCTCCCATCCCCACCCCCCCACCGGCAGCCCCGAATCCCTCCCCCCACTGCAGGCCAACTCCTCCAACCCGATATCCAGCCTCAATTGCTGGCCCCCCTCCCTCCCTTTGCCATCGGGCCTGAGTGCAGAGTGGCAGCAGGGCCCCCCACCGATCTCCCCACTGAGGCCCCTGCCCCCATTAGGCTCCTACCCCCTATGGGCCCGCCCTTATAGCCTGATGTCCAGTTGGCAGTGCCAAGATGCCCCTGGGCATTGTCACTTTGCCCCTGGGGTAGTGCCAGGGGGACCAGATTTGCACTGCCAAGCTGGCAATGCATAGGGGGTCCACCCGCCCTTAACCCAAACTCATAGGGGAGACTCCATGGCCCCCCATTCATTCCAGCGGGGTCGGGCCACCAGCTCTCTGCAAATGGGGAGCTGTAGTAAACCCCGCTGGAGTAAAACACTCCTGGCGGGGGGCAGGGGAGACGCTAACGGGCCCACGAATCACATGCAAAATCTAATTTAAATGAAGTATACAACTCTGTGCCGATTTCTGCTAAAGCAACACAGTGGGCTGGGAGAATCGCCCCCTATATATTTTTCTCCACACGAAAAAAAATTAAAATCCAACAATGGAAAAGGAATTCTTTCATAGACTTTGGGCGGAATATTCCCTTCACACCTGCCACAGTAATTGTAGCCGGCAGGATGGAAAGTTTGGCAGTCCATTTAAAGGTCCATTGACCTTGGGTGTGAATTTCCAGTCTTTGGCACGTGCACGGCTGGAAAATCCTGCCTTTTGTGTCAAAAACTGCAGAAAAATTGCATAAAATATTTGCCTAATGCACACACTTCATGTAATGAAATTTGAAGTGTTTTACACTATCTCTTTTGCTGTTCAAATATGTTGCTTTAAATACCTGGGTAATACTTTCTCATGCATTTGCCATGATAGCTATCAGTCAACAAACTTGCAGGAATACCTGAAGAAAAAATTATTCTGTCATCAAAGTCTATAGACTATGAAGCTAGGCTAGCAATTAATATAAAAAATGATAGTAAAAGTTTTTATAAATATATAAAAAGGAATAGAGTGGCTAGAGTGAATGTTGGACCCTTGGAGGATGAGAGGGGGGAGTTAATAGTGGGAAATGAGGATATGGCTGAGTCTTTAAATACGTTTTTTGTGTCGGTCTTCACGGTGGAGGACACAAATAGTTTGCCAAATATTAACGATAGAGGGTTGGCAGCAGGAGAAATACTTAATACGATTAATGTTACCAGAGAGGCAGTGCTGGGTAGACTAATGGGACTGAAGGTGGACAAGTCCCCGGGTCCGGATGGAATGCATCCCAGGGTATTGAAAGAAATGTCAGAGGTAATAGTGGATGCGTTAGTGATTATTTATCAAAACTCGTTGCATTCTGGGGTAGTGCCGGTTGATTGGAAAACGGCTAATGTTATGCCGCTGTTTAAAAAAGGAAGGAGACAAAAGGCGGGTAACTATAGGCCGGTCAGCTTAACGTCTGTAGTAGGGAAAATGCTGGAATCCATTATTAAAGAGGAGATAGCAGGGCATCTGGATAGAAATGGTTCGATCAATCAGACGCAGCATGGATTCATGAGGGGAAAGTCGTGCTTGACGAACATGTTGGATTTTTATGAAGATGTGACGAGGGCGGTTGATGGAGGAGAACCGGTGGATGCGGTGTTTTTGGATTTCCAAAAGGTGTTTGATAAGGTGCCCCATAAAAGGCTGCTGAAGAAGATTAGGGCACACGGAGTTGGGGGTAGTGTGTTAAAGTGGATTGGGGACTGGCTATCCGACAGGAAGCAAAGAGTCGGAATAAATGGGTGTTTTTCCGGTTGGAGGAAGGTAACTAGTGGCGTGCCGCAGGGATCGGTACTCGGGCCGCAACTGTTTACCATTTATATAGATGATCTGGAGGAGGGGACGGAGTGTAGGGTAACGAAGTTTGCAGACGACACAAAGATAAGTGGAAAAGTGAATCGTGTGGAGGACGGAGAAGATCTGCAGAGAGATTTGGACAGGCTGAGTGAGTGGGCGAGGATATGGCAAATGGAGTATAACGTTGATAAATGCGAGGTTATACACTTTGGAGGAAATAATAACAAATGGGATTACTATCTCAATGGAAACAAATTAAAACATGCTACCGTGCAAAGGGACCTGGGGTCCTTGTGCATGAGACGCAAAAGCCCAGTCTGCAGGTACAACAGGTGATCAAGAAGGCAAATGGGATGTTGGCCTATATTGCGAGGGGGATAGAATATAAAAGCAGGGATGTCTTGATGCACCTGTACAGGGCATTGGTGAGGCCGCAGCTGGAATACTGTGTGCAGTATTGGTCCCCTTATATGAGGAAGGATATATTGGCATTGGAGGGAGTGCAGAGAAGGTTCACCAGGTTGATACCGGAGATGAGGGGTTTGGATTATGAGGAGAGGCTGAGGAGATTGGGTTTGTACTCGTTGGAGTTTAGAAGGATGAGGGGGGATCTTATGGAGACTTATAAGATAATGCGGGGGCTGGATAGGGTGGAGGCGGAGAGATTCTTTCCACTTAGTAAGGAAGTTAAAACTAGAGGACACAGCCTCAAAATAAAGGGGGGTCGGTTTAAGACAGAGTTGAGGAGGAACTTCTTCTCCCAGAGGGTGGTGAATCTCTGGAATTCTCTGCCCACTGAGGTGGTGGAGGCTACCTCGCTGAATATGTTTAAAGCGCGGATGGATGGATTCCTGAGCGATAAGGGAATTAAGGGTTATGGGGATCAGGCGGGTAAGTGGTACTGATCCACGTCAGATCAGCCATGATCTTATTGAATGGCGGGGCAGGCTCGAGGGGCTAGATGGCCTACTCCTGCTCCTATTTCTTATGTTCTTATGTTCTTATAGAATAAATGGAAATAATCATAGGATTCTTTGATTACTCAGTGAATTTGTGCATTTAATAAATGAGCCACGCAGGCAAGAAAGCTCCCTGATTTTAACTCTAATACATACTTAATCAGTTGATCTCAGCCATAGTTGTTGTACAACTGGTCCGAATGCGCTGGATCAAAAAGAGGGAAAAATAAAATCCAGTGGTCCCCTCCCTCAACGCTACCCTACAAATCTGAGGGAAATGTGCAAGCATGTGTGAGGGCAGGATCAGGGTCAACTGTGGTACCTCTGCAATCAAATATCTAGAGTCAAAGTTCACAGATGAATAATGGCCACTTGTGCAAGGTATTGGGGGTGGGTGTCAGACATCTATGGAACCATATCCAAACAAGGAGTCAACTCCTTCAGGAGAGAAGATGTGTTTGAACTGACTGCTCAAATTCCTTTGGCCTCAGGCATCACTGGAGTGCATTAATTGGGCAAGGACTACAATTTCTTAGAATGCATTTTTACTTTCATGTGATATTTTTGTGATCTGGAATTATATCAACATTTTATAAATCATTGAACAACATCAAATAAAAATATAAATGTATTTGTCTGAAGTTCCTCTGGCCACAATTTTAACTAGAGTGTGGGCCCATTTAAAATCAGCACAGTTTCAATCTTAAATCACTAATGGTGGCAAAATCTTGTTGCAGCGGCAGGACTGGAAGTAGGTGGGTCTTCCACTGGAGGTGGGGTGGCTGACCACGCACAATCATGTGGAGACCAACTAATTAGCTAGGCATGGTCAAGGGGCTTGGCCAGTTCTATGGCCGGGGGGGGCAAGAAGTCACTATCCATCCTGTTACCTCAAGATGGTTGAAGGTCCGGGTGCCATATTTAAATGGCACCCACACAGGCATCCAATCTTTACAAGTCAGCAACATCATTCTGGTTGTCTGAGAAAAGGATTTTGAGCTTGAAGTGCTGCCACCCCTCCCCCAACCTGCCGCACATTCATCCTTGGAGCTGCAAGTCATTACCCTGCACCTTCCCTCAGTTACCTTTGACCTTCCCTCCATCACCCTCGTCTTGCCTTCTGTGACCCTCAAGCCTCCCACCATCATCCTTGATCAACCTTTGAGTTGTCCTTTGTTGCCATCGAGCTTCCAGCCAGCACCCTGGACTTGCCCTCGGTTATCCTCGACTCTCACAACCTCACTACTGTCCTTCCATCAATTGCTCTTGGCCTCCTGTCTATCATGTGTTTGCCTTTGGTAGAGATTGACCTTCCCTCTGTCATCCAGCTTCTTCCCTCTGACCAGCACCCTTCTTTGGACAACCATGACTCAACCTTCCTCCCTCGGACAGAAGCCACCTGAGCTCAATGCAACAGCTCAGCCTCCTCGCTTCTGGACCAGCAAAGTTTCCCACACAAGAAAAGCAGCTCCTCAGACTTCCTCAGCTGCTGCACCACCTTTCACCTGTCATAAATCAGGAGGCACGTGTTTCTCATTCGCTGTTGATTTTATCAGACAGATGCAATTTATGGAATCATAGCATTCTACAGTGCAGAAGGACGCCATTTGGCACATCGAGTCTGCACTGACCACAATCCCACCCAGGCCTTATCCTCATAACCCCCTGCATTTACCCTAGCTAGTTCCCCTGGCACTAAGAGGGTAATTCAGCATGGCCAATCAACCTAATTCGCACATCTTTCGGACTGTGGGAGGAAACTGGAGCACCCGGAGGAAACCCGGGGTGAACGTGCAAACTCCACACAGATAGTCACCCGAGCCAGGAATCAAACCACTGTGCCTCCGTGCCACCCTTAATCTGTTAATCGTGTGTTTTCATGAATATGCAGGAGATGCTAATGCAGTGGTTAGCACTGCTGCCTCACAGCGCCAGGGGCCTGGGTTCAATTCCTGGCTTGGATCACTGTCTGTGCGGAGTTTGCATGTTCTCCCTGTGTCTGCATGGGTTTCCTTTGGGTGCTCCGGTTTCCCCCCACAGTCCGAAAGACGTGCTGGTTAGATACATTGGCCATGCTAAATTCTCCCTCAGTGTATCCGAACAGGTGCTGGAGTGTGGCGACTCCGGGATATTCACATTAGCTTCATTGCAGTTTTAATGTAAGCTTACTTGTGACAATAATAAATAAACTTTAAAATAAAAATAAATAAAAGTTTCACGCTGATTGCCATTGGGAATCATGATCCACCTTTGATTGTTGCCAACTTACTTCCCAAATTTCATCTCTCTGTTGGAAGCTGACATTTTAACACTTGCACAATTACGTGCCCCATCCACCTCGCTTTCCTTGATTCCGCCCTGAGTGTTTATTGAATGCTGGTGGTAATGGCTGCTAGCGAAGATTCTTATGAAGTGTTTCCCCTCTCCCCACCATCCAAACTGCAAACCTAAATGCAGGTTGACTAACTGTGAGACAGTAATAC
>NW_027594207.1:0-20629 GCF_964213995.1 Mustelus asterias | reverse complement strand
TGTGTAACAGGCTGGAGAAGAGGCTGAATGGGGCCTCCTCCTGTTGCTGTGTAACAGGCTGGAAAAGGGGCTGAATGGGGCCTCCTCCTGTTCCTGTGTAACAGGCTGGAGAAGAGGCTGAATGGCCTCCTCCTGTTCCTGTGTAACAGGCTGGAGAAGGGGCTGAATGGCCTCCTCCTGTTCCTGTGTAACAGGCTGGAGAAGGGGCTGAATGGCCTCCTCCTGTTCCTGTGTAACAGGCTGGAGAAGGGGCTGAATGGGGCCTCCTCCTGTTCCTGTGTAACAGGCTGGAGAAGGGGCTGAATGGGGCCTCCTCCTGTTCCTGTGTAACAGGCTGGAGAAGGGGCTGAATGGGGCCTCCTGTTACTGTGTAACAGGCTGGAGAAGAGGCTGAATGGCCTCCTCCTGTTCCTGTGTAACAGGCTGGAGAAGGGGCTGAATGGCCTCCTCCTGTTGCTGTGTAACAGGCTGGAGAAGGGGCTGAATGGCCTCCTCCTGTTCCTGTGTAACAGGCTGGAGAAGGGGCTGAATGGGGCCTCCTCCTGTTCCTGTGTAACAGGCTGGAGAAGGGGCTGAATGGGGCCTCCTGTTACTGTGTAACAGGCTGGAGAAGGGGCTGAATGGGGCCTCCTCCTGTTCCTGTGTAACAGGCTGGAGAAGGGGCTGAATGGGGCCTCCTGTTACTGTGTAACAGGCTGGAGAAGGGGCTGAATGGGGCCTCCTCCTGTTCCTGTGTAACAGGCTGGAGAAGGGGCTGAATGGGGCCTCCTCCTGTTTCTCTTGGCTGTTTGGGAAGGAGGTGTGGGAACTGATGTGGGGAGGAGGGGGGAAACTAATTTTAAAAATCTAATGATTGATTTGTTGTGGCCTAAGGTGAGGCTTTTTGTGCTGTGACCTCTTGTACTCTGACCTTTGCTCTTTTTGTTCTCTCTCTGTTTCTCTCTCTCCCCCCTCCCTTCTCTCTCCTTTCTCGCTGACGAACCTCTCGTGAAGAGGAATGTGGGGCAGGTTCTGGGGATGTATTTATTTTCATGTGTTTACGCACGGACAGAGAGATATCTAAATTAAAGGACATTATTCGCCCCCCCCCCCCCACCCCTCCCTCCCCCCCTCCCGCCCCCCAGGGGGCAACGCCATGGATGACTCGGACGTCGAGTCTACGGCCAGCATTCTGGCCTCGGTCAAGGAGCAGGAGGCCCAGTTCGAGAAGCTGACCCGGGCCCTGGAGGACGAGAGAAGGGGCGTCTCGCTGCAGCTACAGCGTGTCAAGCTGGGGCCCGAGGGCATGGGGCTCCCCGCCGTCGCCAACGGCAACGGGACCCTCAGCTGGCGTTGGCAGGTAAAGCTCTCTTCAGCCCGGGGGTCAATCCGCCATCTGCTGCCATCTTGGATTGACCTTGTCATCCGCATTGCTCCATCTCCATCTCATCCATCTACAACTCGTCCCCACCCAAAGTCCTCCCTCCCTTCATACCCAGTGTCCCCATCAAACACTCCCGGGACAGGTACAGCCCGGGGTTAGATACAGAGTAAAGCTCCCTCTACACTGACCCCCATCAAACACTCCCAGGACAGGTACAGCACGGGGTTAGATACAGAGTAAAGCTCCCTCTACACTGTCCCCCATCAAACACTCCCAGGACAGGTACAGCACGGGGTTAGATACAGAGTAAAGCTCCTTCTACACTGTCCCCATCAAACACTCCCAGGACAGGTACAGCACGGGGTTAGATACAGAGTAAAGCTCCCTCTACACTGTCCCCCATCAAACACTCCCAGGACAGGTACAGCACGGGGTTAGATACAGAGTAAAGCTCCCTCTAGACTGTCCCCATCAAACACTCCCAGGACAGGTACAGCACGGGGTTAGATACAGAGTAAAGCTCCCTCTACACTGTCCCCCATCAAACACTCCCAGGACAGGTACAGCACGGGGTTAGATACAGAGTAAAGCTCCCTCTACACTGTCCCCATCAAACACTCCCAGGACAGGGACAGCACGGGGTTAGATACAGAGTAAAGCTCCCTCTGCACTGTCCCCCATCAAACACTCCCAGGACAGGTACAGCACGGGGTTAGATACAGAGTATAGCTCCCTCTACACTGTCCCCATCAAACACTCACAGGACAGGTACAGCACAGGGTTAGATACAGAGTAAAGCTCCCTCAACACTGTCCCCATCAAACACTCCCAGGACAGGTACAGCACAGGGTTAGATACAGAGTAAAGCTCCCTCTACACTGTCCCCATCAAACACTCCCAGGACAGGGACAGCACGGGGTTAGATACAGAGTAAAGCTCCCTCCACACTGTCCCCATCAAACACTCCCAGGACTGGTACAGCACGGGGTTAGATACAGAGTAAAGCTCCCTCTACACTGCCCCCATCAAACCCTCCCAGGACAGGTACAGCACGGGGTTAGATACAGAGTAAAGCTCCCTCTACACTGTCCCCCATCAAACACTCCCAGGACAGGGACAGCACGGGGTGAGATACAGAGTAAATCTCCCTCCACACTGTCCCCATCAAACACTCCCAGGACAGGTACAGCACGGGGTTAGATACAGAGTAAAGCTCCCTCTACACTGTCCCCCATCAAACACTCCCAGGACAGGTACAGCACGGGGTTAGATACAGAGTAAAGCTCCCTCTACACTGTCCCCATCAAACACTCACAGGACAGGTACAGCACAGGGTTAGATACAGAGTAAAGCTCCCTCTACACTGTCCCCATCAAACACTCCCAGGACAGGTACAGCACAGGGTTAGATACAGAGTAAAGCTCCCTCGACACTGTCCCCATCAAACACTCCCAGGACAGGGACAGCACGGGGTGAGATACAGAGTAAAGCTCCCTCTGCACTGTCCCCCATCTCAAACACACCCAGGACAGGTACAGCACGGGGTTAGATACAGAGTAAAGCTCCCTCTACACTGCCCCCATCAAACACACCCAGCACAGGTACAGCACGGGGTTAGATACAGAGTAACGCCCCCTCTACACTGTCCCCATCAAACACTCCCAGGACAGGTACAGCACGGGGTTAGATACAGAGTAAAGCTCCCTCTACACTGTCCCCATCAAACACTCCCAGGACAGGTACAGCACGGGGTTAGATACAGAGTAAAGCTGTAGCTGATATTTCCAGTTAATTTCTCCCACTCACCAACCCCCATCAGTTTAAACAAAAAATCTCACTGATAATTCTCGACTCTGTCCCCCTCAGACGTCCCGACTGCTGGGGAGGGTGTTGTCCTGATACCGTCCCTTGTCAAGGAGACGAGTCTTAAAAGGAATAAGGGATTGGGAGAGGAAGGAATGTGACTGTTGTCTGTCTGTCTCTTCCCCCCCCCCCCCGCCCCTGCCCCTGTCCCCTCCGCTCTGAAGGTCACTCACTGCAATTGAGGCGACCGAGAGATTGCTGCCTTTAGCACTCGGGTTCGCCCACACGGAATGTCGATTTTAAAAATAGCCAAACTGGGACATGTCTGACTTGCGCCCAGGCATCATCCTTCATTGCGGTTGCTTGCACTCAGAAACACAGGAGAGAATTCTGTTTCATTATCACCCACGCTCTGAGTCTGTGCTGTGCTGTTTGATGTTGCCAACTTGTGTTGTCAATGTGTGGTCTGTGGCGGGCGTTCAGAGAAGGGGATTTGTCTCCCCCCCCCCCCCCCCTCCCCCCCGCCCCCACAACCCCCCACCTTGGGGTAGCCGTGGTATCGGGGATTTCAGGTCAGGGCGTAGGTACCCCCTGTGTCGGGGGGACAGGGAGTGGGAATGTCCTCGACTTTGTTCTCAAGGGCCAGGGTCCTTTGGGGATTTGCAAAAAGGGGAACTACTTTTGGGGCCCGCGATTGGGTGGATGGGGGGAGTGAGAGGGGAGGCCACCAAGTGGGGTGTCGCAGCAGTCAGCTTGAAAGCAACGGGCAGAATGGCCCCTCACTCCTGGCTTGGGTATCAGCGTGTGATTTGATACTCGTGGGGAGGAGGTGTGGCCTGTTTGGGGGGAGAGGTGGGCATCGATGGTGGGATTGGCCAGAGGAAATTTCTGATTGTTTTGGGATTGTCTCCAATGGGAAGGGGTTTGGATCCAATGGGATTGTGTAGAATGGGAGTGAATGGGAAGGGGTTTTGGATCCATTGGGATTGTGTTGAATGGGAAGGGGTTTGGGTCCATTGGGATTGTGTTGAATGGGAGTGAATGGGAAGGGGTTTGGATCCATTGGGATTGTGTTGAATGGGAAGGGGTTTGGGTCCATTGGGATTGTGTAGAATGGGAGTGAATGGGAAGGGGTTTTGGATCCATTGGGATTGTGTAGAATGGCAGTGAATGGGAAGGGGTTTGGATCCATTGGGATTGTGTAGAATGGCAGTGAATGGGAAGGGGTTTGGATCCATTGGGATTGTGTAGAATGGGAGTGAATGGGAAGGGGTTTGGATCCATTGGGATTGTGTAGAATGGCAGTGAATGGGAAGGGGTTTGGGTCCATTGGGATTGTGTAGAATGGGAGTGAATGGGAGGGGGTTTGGGTCCATTGGGATTGTGTAGAATGGGAAGGGGTTTGGGTCCATTGGGATTGTGTAGAATGGCAGTGAATGGGAAGGGGTTTGGATCCATTGGGATTGTGTAGAATGGGAGTGAATGGGAGGGGGTTTGGGTCCATTGGGATTGTGTAGAATGGGAATGGGTTTGGGTCCATTGGGATTGTGTAGAATGGGAGTGAATGGGAAGGGGTTTGGACCCATTGGGATTGTGTGGAATGGGAATGAATGGGAAGGGGTCTGGGTCCATTGGGATTGTGTAGAATGGGAGTGAATGGGAAGGTGTTTGGATCCATTGGGATTGTATGGAATGGGAGTGAATGGGAGGGGGTTTGGGTCCATTGGGATTGTGTAGAATGGGAGTGAATGGGAGGGGGTTTGGGTCCATTGGGATTGTGTAGAATGGGAAGGGGTTTGGGTCCATTGGGATTGTGTTGAATGGGAAGGGGTTTGGGTCCATTGGGATTGTGTAGAATGGGAATGAATGGGAAGGTGTTTGGATCCATTGGGATTGTGTAGAATGGGAAGGGCATTGGGCCGATCCTGGCTGGCGGAAGACTCCTGTCATCGTCTCGAGCTGGTTGGGTTCTGAAGTTGGAATGTGTTTGTGAGTCTGCCCTGACTGGGATGCGGTTATTGATTAACTGCTCAGTAAACAGCCCTTTGCTCTCTGCCTCTCTCTGAGCAACCAGCACACCTCTGGCACGGAAGAGAGGCTCGGAGAGTCGAGGGTTGTCCTTGGCAAAGTGGAAATTGGTGCCATTAAAAGGAAGCTATTGCATCAATTGCATCAGCATCCTGGAGAAAGTGCTTGGCCTTTCTTTGGAATGTTGTGATGAGAATTCCCGATTGGATCAAGCCCCCTTCCCGTTCATTCCCGCCCTATACAATCCCAGTGGGCCCAATCTTTCCCGTTGATTGCACAATCCCGGCGGGATCAAACCCTTACCTGGGCCAGGACCATCCAAGTGATGACTGTTGACCCTTCGCTGAGGGAAAACCAAACGGGGCCTTTCACAACCTCCTGAGGCGCCCAAGCTCTTCAGTCAGGGAAGGACTGTTTCTCTCGGATGGCTGGTCATCCATCAATTGCGGCAGGGGTGGCAGGGGGGGGTGAGATGGGTGTCGGCACAGCAAGATCCTACAACACGGCCAGCACTGAATTTATTATTTTGAGTTTTAGTTGTGGGTTAAATATCAGGGTACTGGGGAGAGCTCGGGGTGAAGGAACATTAATGGCGTTGGGTATGGGCAGGTCGGAGAGGGTATGATTGCCTTGGCCACTGGCCTCAGAACTTGTCACCCCCGATAGGAACGATGGTCGCTTCAATCCTAGACCGGAATGTTTGGGGTTTGCGCCAACGCGGCCTCCATCTTGCACATGGCAAGCGCCCAGTTGGAAGGACGCTGGGGGAGCTTCCCGATGTGACCCTACCGCCTGAGACCCATCCCGAGGGGCGTTTAGACCCCAGAAGCCAAAGCTGACCCTGAGATGACCTCCAGCAGCCCTTTCGGCCAATTCAGGACTTCTTAACAGAGGGACCTGTCCCAGGATGCTCCACTGGAGAGGTTGTGGAACTGAATCGGACCCCCCGTAAGCATGAGGAGGTGGTCAGACAGGCCCAAGGCTCGGTGAAGGACTGAGGTTTTCGAGGAATGTCCTACGTGAGAAAGCGAGAGGCAGAGAAGTTCAGGGAGGGAATTTCAGAGTTTAGCGATCCCCCCCCACCCCCCCACCCCCCCCCCCCCCACCCCAACCTCCCCACCTCCCCGCCCCCCACCCCCCCAGGCAGCTGAAGGCACGGCCGCCCATGGCGGAGTGATTTAAAATCAAAGGATGCTCAAGAGGCCGCAATTGGAGGAACAGAGATCTGAGGGTTGTGGGAGGTTACAGAGATAGGGAGGGGTGTAGGGGCTGGAGGAGGTTACAGAGATAGGGAGGGGTGTAGGGGCTGGAGGAGGTTACAGAGATAGGGAGGGGTGTAGGGGCTGGAGGAGGTTACAGAGATAGGGAGGGGTGTCGGGGCTGGAGGAGGTTACAGAGATAGGGAGGGGTGTCGGGGCTGGAGGAGGTTACAGAGATAGGGAGGGGTGTCGGGGCTGGAGGAGGTTACAGAGATAGGGAGGGGTGTAGGGGCTGGAGGAGGTTACAGAGATAGGGAGGGGTGTAGGGGCTGGAGGGGGTTACAGAGATAGGGAGGGGTGTAGGGGCTGGAGGGGGTTACAGAGATAGGGAGGGGTGTAGGGGCTGGAGGGGGTTACAGAGATAGGGAGGGGTGTAGGGGTTGGAGGGGGTTACAGAGATAGGGAGGGGTGTAGGGGCTGGAGGGGGTTACAGAGATAGGGAGGGGTGTAGGGGCTGGAGGAGGTTACAGAGATAGGGAGGGGTGTAGGGGCTGGAGGGGGTTACAGAGATAGGGAGGGGTGTAGGGGCTGGAGGAGGTTACAGAGATAGGGAGGGGTGTAGGGGCTGGAGGAGGTTACAGAGATAGGGAGGGCTGTAGGGTCTGGAGGGGGTTACAGAGATAGGGAGGGCTGTAGGGTCTGGAGGGGGTTACAGAGATAGGGAGGGGTGTAGGGGCTGGAGGGGGTTACAGAGATAGGGAGGGGTGTGGGGGCTGGAGGGGGTTACAGAGATAGGGAGGGGTGTGGGGGCTGGAGGGGGTTACAGAGATAGGGAGGGGTGTCGGTGGGAGTGAGGATCGGGACAATCTCAGTAACTGTAGGGTGGATTTTGGAACTGGGATTGGAGTCTGGGTCCCAATGTGGGTCAGGCAGTTTGGAGCGTGTTAAAAGCTGAAGTGGGCCAGCTCTGGGAGTGCAGATTACTGCAGTGGGTTGTGGATTGGAAACTAGCGATGTGAGCATCGGATTCTGGATGTAACAAGGACACGGGTATGGTGGTCGCGTGTTTATTGCCATGTGTGTGTGCATGCGTGCACTGTGGTGCGTGTTCATTGTCACACAGGGTCGGCGTGTTAGTTGCCATATATACACGCGTGTGCAGCCGGGGAGTTGGATCTGGTATTTGGAGGGTGTGCGACTTTGGAGTCTCCATCCCAGTGGTGGAGTTAGCTGGTGGTGCCTGTTTCACCGGGAGGTGGGCAGCCAGGGAGACGGGGCGGGGGACGACGGAGGGACTGATGGGTGCAGGAGGGGTCTCTGCACTGTGTTCTCTACAATAGTCGACGGGTTCGACAGTGACGAGATTCTCTCTCTCGTTTTTAATCAGACCCAAAACGGATTACTAGCTGGCGATGCTGAGACTGAACACATACTGTCAGCTGAGACTCGTGTGAAAGGCCCACAGGTACGTACAGACAAGAGCCAATGCTGTCGCCCCCATCGGAACTGCCACTCAATAAAATGGCGGCTGAAACATGGACCCCCAAGTTCCCGCCAGCCCCCGATAACTCCTGCCCGGTTTAGTCAAGAATCTGCCCACCTCGAGCTCGGATCCATTCGCTCAGCCCCCAACGCTCCCCTGTGGAAGAGAATTCCAAACATTCGCAATCCTCTGAGAGAAAGCACTTCTCCTCCTCCAGCCCCCAGACCCCTCCCTATCTCTGTAGCCTCCTCCAGCCCCTACACCCCTCCCTACCTCTGTAACCTCCTCCAGCCCCTACACCCCTCCCTATCTCTGTAACCTCCTCCAGCCCCTACACCCCCTCCCTATCTCTGTAACCTCCTCCAGCCCCTACACACCTCCCTAACTCTGTAACCTCCTCCAGCCCCTACACCCCTCCCTATTCCTGTAACCTCCTCCAGCCCCTACACTCCTCCCTAACTCTGTAACCTCCTCCAGCCCCTACACCCCTCCCTATTCCTGTAACCTCCTCCAGCCCCTACACTCCTCCCTATCTCTGTAACCCCCTCCAGCCCCTACACACCTCCCTATCTCTGTAACCCCCTCCAGTCCCTACACCCCTCCCTATCTCTGTTATCTCCTCCAGCCCTACACCGCTCCCTATCTCTGTAACCCCCTCCAGCCCGTGCACCTCTCCCTATCTCTGTAACCTCCTACACCTCTCCCTATCTCTGTAACCTTCTCCAGCCCTGACACCCCTTCCTGTCTCTGTAACCTCCTCCAGCCCCTACACCCCTCCCCATCTCTGTAACCTCCTCCAGCCCCTACACCCCTCCCTACCTCTGTAACCTCCTCCAGCCCCTACACCCCTCCCTATCTCTGTAACCTCCTCCAGCTCCTACACCCCTCCCTATCTCTGTAACCTCCTACACCCCTCCCTATTTCTGTAATCTTCTCCAGCCCTGACACCCCTTCCTGTCTCTGTAACCTCCTCCAGCCCCTACATCCCCTCCCTATCCCTGTAACCTCCTGCAGCCCTCCCTATCTCTGTAACCTCCTCCAGCCCCTACATCCCCTCCCTATCTCTAACCTCCTCCAGCCCCTACACCCCTCCCTATCTCTGTATCCTCCTTTCCTCCTACACCCCTCCCTATCTCTGTAACCTTCTCCAGCCCCGACACCCCTTCCTGTCTCTGTAACCTCCTCCAGCCCCTACATCCCCTCCCCATCTCTGTAACCTCCTCCAGCTCCTACACCCCTCCCTATCTCTGTAACCTCCTCCAGCCCCTACACCCCTCCCTATCTCTGTAACCTCCTCCAGCCCCTACACCCCTCCCCATCTCTGTAACCTCCTCCAGCCCCTACACCTCTCCATATCTCTGTAACCTCCTCCAGGCCCTCGTCATAAGCCCCCTCCATACTGCCCCGGCTTCTGCCTTGGGCTCACTCCCTCTGGCTTTCACCCCTCCTCCTCTCCAACGTGAGGGTTCAACCGTGCCCCACATGGGAGATGAAGCTAACTTGGCAATAGGCCGGGATCCAAGCCTGGGGTTTTCCTGAGCCTGCCTCCCTCACGTGCTGTGTGCGCGCACGTGCGGGGTTCGATATATCCGTGGCTGTGTGAAACTAGGTTGGAAATTAAGCCTGGGCATTTCCTCCTCTGGGATGTGTGTGTGTGTTTGTGGGGCTCACTATAATCCCTGGGTGCGAGATCAGGCTCAGTTAGCAGTAGGCCGCAAACAAAGCCTGGGCCTTTCCTACTCCAAGCCCGTGTGTGTTGGGGGGGGGCGGGGGGGGGAGGGAGGCTGCGTGGCCAACATTTACCAAGTCAAAAAGGGGGCCAATTTGTCCGGGGGGGGTGGTGGGGAAGGTTTGTTTCTGGTGACTGTAACAGGTTGGCGAATCAGACAATCCTTCAAAATATGGGCCAGTTGGCCACCCTGAGGTGTCTGGGCCGACCGAGCCCACTGCTAGGTTTTGAGGTTAGCCTGACCTGGCTGTAGGCCGGAAATGAAGCCTGGGTTTGCCTGGGCCTTTCCCGGTCACCGTGTGCCTTACCGGGTTGTGACTGGATGCTGCTTTGTTTTTCTCTCTCTCTCCGCTGGCCCACCCCAGGATCACCAGCTCCAGTACAACACCGTCACCATGATGCAGGAGCCGAGCCCGTACATCGAGGAAACGGTCACCGTGGAGGAGGACCCCGATCAGGCCCCGTCGGTCATCTCCGTGGAAATGGACGAAGATGGCACCACTCGTAGGACCGAGACCACGGTGAGTGGCGAGGGGAGGGGGTTAGAGAGGCGCTGACCATCACGAGGCTGCCATCCTTCAGGTGTTGGCCGAAGCTTGACTGGAGGGTCAGGCAGAGAGAGGAAACAAGATCCGACTGACCAGCCCGCACGGTGCTAACACTGTGGGTGAAGAGCTTGCTTTGCTGGACGGTGGGCTTTGGAATCTGGTGGGTTGGGTAGGAAGTCAGAGCAGAGGGTTCAGAGGTGGAAACATCTTTTTATCTATTCACGGGATGTGGGCGTCGCTGGCTGGGCCCAACATTTATTACCCATCCCTAATTACCTCTCGAAGGTAGCGGGTGAGCCGCCATCTTGAACCCATCTTGAGTCCATGTGGTGTAGGTACACCCACAGTGCTGTTAGGGAGGGAGTTCCAGGATTGTTATTGGACATCAGTCAGCCCCCGTGTGGTGTAGGTACACCCACAGTGCTGTTAGGGAGGGAGTTCCAGGATTGTTATTGGACATCAGTCAGCCCCCGTGTGGTGTAGGTACACCCACAGTGCTGTTAGGGAGGGAGTTCCAGGATTGTTATTGGACATCAGTCAGCCCCCGTGTGGTGTAGGTACACCCACAGTGCTGTTAGGGAGGGAGTTCCAGGATTGTTATTGGACATCAGTCAGCCCCCGTGTGGTGTAGGTACACCCACAGTGCTGTTAGGGAGGGAGTTCCAGGATTGTTATTGGACATCAGTCAGTCCCCGTGTGGTGTAGGTACACCCACAGTGCTGTTAGGAAGGGAGTTCCAGGATTGTTATTGGACATCAGTCAGTCCCATGTGGTGTAGGTACACCCACAGTGCTGTTAGGGAGGGAGTTCCAGGATTGTTATTGGACATCAGTCAGTCCCCGTGTGGTGTAGGTACACCCACAGTGCTGTTAGGGAGGGAGTTCCAGGATTGTTATTGGACATCAGTCAGTCCCATGTGGTGTAGGTACACCCACAGTGCTGTTAGGGAGGGAGTTTCAGGATTGTTATTGGACATCAGTCAGTCCCATGTGGTGTAGGTACACCCACAGTGCTGTTAGGGAGGGAGTTCCAGGATTGTTATTGGACATCAGTCAGTCCCATGTGGTGTAGGTCCACCCACAGTGCTGTTAGGGAGGGAGTTCCAGGATTGTTATTGGACATCAGTCAGTCCCATGTGGTGTAGGTACACCCACAGTGCTGTTAGGGAGGGAGTTCCAGGATTGTTTTTGGACATCAGTCAGTCCCATGTGGTGTAGGTACACCCACAGTGCTGTTAGGGAGGGAGTTCCAGGATTTGGACCCAGCGACAGTGAAGGAACGGCCGATATATTTCCAAGTCGGGATGGTGAGTGACTCGGACTGGAACCTCCAGGTGGGGGTGTTCCCAGGTATCTGCTGCCCTTGTCCTTCTAGATGGTAGAGGTGGTGGGTTTGGAAGGTGCTGCCTAAGGAGCCTTGGTGAGTCGTTGCGGTGCATCTTGTAGATGGTACACACGGCTGTCACTGTGCGTCGGGGGTGGAGGGAGTGAGTGTTTGTGGTTAGCGTGTCGATCGAGCGGGGCTGCTTTGTCCTGGATGGTGTTGAGCTTCTCGAGTGTTGTTGGGAGCCGCACCCATCCAGGTGAGTGGAGAGTGTTCCATCACACTCCTGACTGTGTCCTTGTAGATGGTGGACAGGCTTTGGGGGGAGTCAGGAGGTGAGTTACTCTCCGCAGGATTCCCAGCCTCTGACCTGCTCTGGGAGCCACTGTGTTTATACGGCTGGGTCCAGTTCAGTGTCTGGTCAGTGGTAACTCCCAGGATGTTGACAGTGGGAGAGGGGATTCAGCGATGGGAATGCCATTGAATGTCAAGAGGGTAGATGGTTAGATTCTCTCTTGTTGGAGATGTCAGGGCCCTCACGTGGCGCAGAGGCAGAAGTGGAACATCAGTGGACTCCCGAGGCTCGGCCCAGAAAAGCTTAACCCAGAAGTCGCGGTAAGGGCAAGGACTATCGTATCACATTGTGCCAGCGATGTGGAACTTCAGTCAGTGCGGGAGGAGCTGGGATCATTCTCCTCGGAGTGGGGAAGATTGAGGGGGAAATTCAATCGAGGCGATGGTAAATTAACGGGTTTGCTTCTGAGGGGTGGTTACCCCTCCACCCAGATGGGAGAGTCTCGGCCCGGGGGAGGGATTGGGAGTCACAGTCCCAGGATGAGGGGTCGGCCATTTTGGACTGAGATGAAGCAACATGTCTTCACTCGGGAGGAGGCCATTCAGCCCCTTCTCCAGCCTGTTACACAGGAACAGGAGGAGGCCCCATTCAGCCCCTTCTCCAGCCTCTTACACAGGAACAGGAGGAGGTCATTCAGCCCCTCAAGAATACCCCACCGTTCAATGAGATTATGTCCTGGTCTTTTAAGCCCCAAAAAGGGTTTAGGAGAGCGGGGTATTGGGGAGGGTGGGTGGTCGATTTTGAAGGAAACAAAATTGCAACGATCCTGGAACTAATTTTTGTGCTCTCTCTACCCCCCCCCCCCCGCCAACCTGGTCTCTGTCTCTCACCCACCCCCTCCCTGTCTCTGTCTCTCTGCCCCCCCCCCTCTGTTGCTGTCTCTCCCCCGCCCCCCCTCTGTCTCTTCCCCCCACTCTGTTGCTGTCTCCCCCCCCCCCCCTCTCTCTCTCCCCCTCCTCCCACCCTGATGAATTCTTCCCGCTGTTGCCCAGGTGAAGAAGGTGATAAAGACGGTTACCACCCGGATGGTGCACGAGTTGCCGGGTGATCAGCTCTCCTTGGACGGTTCCTCCGTCCAGGGGGGCTACACCCAGACCCTGGACAGAAAGTTCCGCACCAACGGCGAGAGTTACCTCATGCCCCAGGGCAGCTCCACTGTGCCGAGGGGCTACTCCTACCAGGAGGCGTATGGGAGGCCGCAGGGCCAGCGGCTGGGCTACGGGGACCCGGCGCTGGAGGGTTACGGCAGCCTGTCGCGGGGCGCCCGAATCGATCAGCGTTACCAGCCGGTTGTGGACGGCTATCACCGGGGGCCAGGCCGGCTAGACGTCTACGGGGCCCAGCCCCAGGTGCGGGGAGGGGGCAGCAACTTCAACCTGAACCAGTCGCACCCTGAGAGGTTCTTCTCCGAGCCGTATGGGCTGGAGGACGATGAACGCAGCGTGGGCTACGATGAACCCGATTACGGCCTCGCGCACGACTACCAGACGGCCAAACGCTCAGCCACCCCGTCCGACCTCCGCATCCGCAACCTCCGCAGGTAAATGAAGGGCCGGGCTCCCCCCCCCCCCCCCCCCCCTCCTTCACACCAATATACCCACTGTCCCCATCAAACACTCCCAGGACAGGTACAGCACCGGGTTAGATACAGAGTAAAGCTCCCTCTACACTGTCCCCATCAAACACTCCCAGGACAGGTACAGCACCGGGTTAGATACAGAGTAAAGCTCCCTCTACACTGTCCCCCATCAAACACTCCCAGGACAGGTACAGCACGGGGTTAGATACAGAGTAAAGCTCCCTCTACACTGTCCCCATCAAACACTCCCAGGACAGGTACAGCACGGGGTTAGATACAGAGTAAAGCTCCCTCTACACTGTCCCCATCAAACACTCCCAGGACAGGTACAGCACGGGGTTAGATACAGAGTAAAGCTCCCTCTACACTGTCCCCCATCAAACACTCCCAGGACAGGTACAGCACGGGGTTAGATACAGAGTAAAGCTCTATCAACATTACGTTGAGTGTGTGTCTCCACACATCCCCCTCCTCTTTTGGAGACCAATTCTCCTTGGAAAGGAGAGGGAATTTCCCCATGACCGATGCACGGAATCGCGAGCGAAGGTTTCTCATTTTACGACTTTTTTCCTGCAACAAATTAAAACCAACATTGAGCAAACATTATACAACACGCTGTTGAGACACAAGTCCAGAAAAGGTGCACCCCACGCTCCTTCTTCCTCCCCGCCCCCCTCGGCAACACCCCCCCCCCCCCCCCCCCCCCCAGTTAACATAAGTCCAAACTCCACACCATGTTTATACTTTACACCACACTCCCAGTTAATGTGTCGCATTCTGACAGTTTGTCTGCTTCCTTCGCTGGTTTTGGCAGGCGCTCTCTCTCCCCCTGCCACACCCAGGTTAGTTTTTCAGCGTCATTCTCGAAGTCACCTCAGTCGATCCTGAGTTTGATTGAGAATGACTTTCGGCAGCAGGGCAGCCACTACCAATCTGGGGATCTACAAATCTCCACAACATCTCTTCAACAGGGCTTTTGTTCCCACCAGCATCCTGCTTGGCGATTGACACCTGCCTTTTTGCAGCTGGCGTGGCAGCAGCCATTTTCATTTACCCCCCAGATCTCTGACTGAGTGAAAAACCCACTCTTTCCCCCCCCCCCCAACAATTTCCAGAAAACCAGCCGTCCCTTTTCTGTCGGTCCTTGTGTGAAAATAGACGTTGATTTGAGTTTTTGTCTCCAGAGCACCCCGATCACATGGGCTTGTCCCTGAGCAGATTTGCCAGGAGGTCATATCCCCCTTTCACCTGCCTGAAACCTAACAACTCAATTTTCCTTCAGTTAAGGAAGACAGTTTAAAACATAGCCGTCTCATCAGGACTCAAAGGATCGTCCCTCTCTCGACACCAAACTCTTCCATTAACGATCATATTGTTGATGTCCAAATTCCACTCCTATGGTGGTCTTCGGTTTATGGGGGGGCAGGGTGGTTGGCAGGGACGGGGGACCGGGCTGGGTACTTTGACTTGCCGCGGGTTCCTAATGTCCTGTCGTGGTCTTGCTTCCCAAAGCAGGAGCTTTGACGACCCGCTGTCAGATGACATGCGCTCGGAGCACGAGGGCTATTACTGGGCCCCCCTGGCCCAGCAGGAACGGGCGGGCAGCATGGCCAGCCTGCAGAGCGCCCGCAAAGACCCGGCGGTGTGGCGGCAGCCGGAGCTCCCCGAGGTGATTGCCATGCTGAATTACAAGCTGGACGCGGTGAAGTTGAACGCGGCCGCCTACCTCCAGCACCTGTGTTACCGCAACGACAAGGTGAAGACTGAGGTGCGGCGCCTCAAGGGCATCCCCGTGCTGGTGGAGCTACTCGACCACCCCAAGAAGGAGGTCCACCATGGCGCCTGTGGGGCCCTCAAGAACATCTCGTACGGCCGTGACCCCGACAACAAGAAGGCCATCAAGAACTGCGACGGCGTCCCCGCGCTTGTCCGCCTGCTCAGGAAGGCACGAGACATGGACCTCAATGAGGTCATCACCGGTAGGTTGGCCGGGCGACAGCGGCCCTCTGACAGTGCGGCACTCCCTCAGCACTGACCCTCTGACAGTGCGGCACTCCCTCAGCACTGACCCTCTGACAGTGCGGCACTCCCTCAGCACTGACCCTCTGACAGTGCGGCACTCCCTCAGCACTGACCCTCTGACAGTGCAGCACTCCCTCAGTACTGACCCTCTGACAGTGCGGCACTCCCTCAGTACTGACCCTCTGACAGTGCGGCGCTCCCTCAGCACTGACCCTCTGACAGTGCAGCACTCCCTCAGCACTGACCCTCTGACAGTGCGGCGCTCCCTCAGCACTGACCCTCTGACAGTGCAGCACTCCCTCAGCACTGACCCTCTGACAGTGCGGCACTCCCTCAGTACTGACCCTCTGACAGTGCGGCGCTCCCTCAGCACTGACCCTCTGACAGTGCGGCACTCCCTCAGCACTGACCCTCTGACAGTGCGGCACTCCCTCAGCACTGACCCTCTGACAGTGCGGCACTCCCTCAGCACTGACCCTCTGACAGTGCGGCACTCCCTCAGTACTGACCCTCTGACAGTGCGGCACTCCCTCAGCACTGACCCTCTGACAGTGCGGCACTCCCTCAGCACTGACCCTCTGACAGTGCGGCACTCCCTCAGCACTGACCCTCTGACAGTGCGGCACTCCCTCAGCACTGACCCTCTGACAGTGCGGCACTCCCTCAGCACTGACCCTCTGACAGTGCGGCACTCCCTCAGCACTGACCCTCTGACAGTGCGGCACTCTCTCAGCACTGACCCTCTGACAGTGCAGCACTCCCTCAGCACTGACCCTCTGACAGTGCGGCACTCCCTCAGCACTGACCCTCTGACAGTGCGGCACTCCCTCAGCACTGACCCTCTGACAGTGCAGCACTCCCTCAGTACTGACCCTCTGACAGTGCGGCACTCCCTCAGTACTGACCCTCTGACAGTGCGGCGCTCCCTCAGCACTGACCCTCTGACAGTGCGGCACTCCCTCAGCACTGACCCTCTGACAGTGCGGCACTCCCTCAGCACTGACCCTCTGACAGTGCGGCACTCCCTCAGCACTGACCCTCTGACAGTGCGGCACTCCCTCAGCACTGACCCTCTGACAGTGCGGCACTCCCTCAGTACTGACCCTCTGACAGTGCGGCACTCCCTCAGTACTGACCCTCTGACAGTGCGGCGCTCCCTCAGCACTGACCCTCTGACAGTGCAGCACTCCCTCAGCACTGACCCTCTGACAGTGCGGCGCTCCCTCAGCACTGACCCTCTGACAGTGCAGCACTCCCTCAGCACTGACCCTCTGACAGTGCGGCACTCCCTCAGTACTGACCCTCTGACAGTGCGGCGCTCCCTCAGCACTGACCCTCTGACAGTGCGGCACTCCCTCAGCACTGACCCTCTGACAGTGCGGCACTCCCTCAGCACTGACCCTCTGACAGTGCGGCACTCCCTCAGCACTGACCTGACTACATTACCCCAATACATTAGTGCCTGTGGTTAAAGACAGGGCTGACATTTATAATGACATTTACCACATTCGCCTGATGCTTTGATCTTTCTCCATCTGTCTCACTCCCCCGTCTCACTCCCCCACCTCACTCTCTCTGTTCCAGTCCCCTTTTCCCTCCCCTTTGTCTGATGGTCTCTCTGTTTCTCTCTTTTTTCCTACCCCTGTCGGTCTGACACGCGCGCTCTCTCTCTCTCTCTCTCCCCTGCTAGTCTGACGCACTCTCTCTCTCTTTCCCCCGTTAGTCTGATGCTCTCTCTTTCTCTCTCTCCCCTGCTAGTCTGACGCACTCTCTCTCTCTTTCCCCCGTTCGTCTGATGCTCTCTCTCTCTCTCTCTCTCCCCTGCTAGTCTGACGCACTCTCTCTCTCTTTCCCCCGTTAGTCTGATGCTCTCTCTTTCTCTCTCTCTCTCCTGTTAGTCTGACGCTCTCTTTCTCCCCCGTTAGCCTGACGCTCTCTCTTTCTTTCTCCCGTTAGTCTGACGCGCTCTCTCTCTCTCTCTCCCCCGTTAGTCTGACGCTCTCTTTCTCCCCCGTTAGCCTGACGCTCTCTCTTTCTCTCTCCCGTTAGTCTGACGCGCTCTCTCTCTCTCCCCCGTTAGTCTGACGCTCTCTTTCTCCCCCGTTAGCCTGACGCTCTCTCTCTCTCTCTCCCGTTAGTCTGACGCGCGCTCTCTCTCTCTCTCCCCCGTTAGTCTGATGCTCTCTCTCTCTCTCCCCCGTTAGTCTGATGCTCTCTCTCTCTCTCCTGTTAGTCTGACGCGCTCTCTCTCTCTCTCCCCCGTTAGTCTGACGCTCTCTCTTTCTCTCTCCCGTTAGTCTGACGCGCGCTCTCTCTCTCCCCGTTAGTCTGACGCGCTCTCTCTCTCTCTCCCCCGTTAGTCTGACGCTCTCTCTCTCTCTCTCCCCCGTTAGTCTGATGCTCTCTCTCTCTCTCCTGTTAGTCTGACGCGCGCTCTCTCTCTCTCTCCCCCGTTAGTCTGATGCTCTCTCTCTCTCTCCTGTTAGTCTGACGCGCGCTCTCTCTCTCTCTCCCCCGTTAGTCTGATGCTCTCTCTCTCTCTCCTGTTAGTCTGACGCTCTCTCTCTCTCTCTCTCCCCCGTTAGTCTGACGCGCTCTCTTTCTCTCTCCCCCGTTACAGGGACTCTCTGGAATCTCTCCTCCCATGACGCGGTGAAGATGGAGATTGTCGAACATGCAGTTCCTGCTCTCTGTGACGAAGTCATTATCCCGCATTCCGGCTGGGAAAACGAACCCAACGAGGACTCCAAGCCCCGGCATGTGGAGTGGGAGGGCGTTCTGACCAACACGGCGGGATGCCTCAGGTACTCCCCTTCTCCCCCTCGCCAATGTTGTTCCTTTGTTTAAGAAGCGTAGCAAGAATAATCCAGGTAATTACAGGCCGGTGAGCCTTACATCAGTGGTAGGGAAATTATTGGAGAGGATTCTTCGAGACAGGGCTTACTCCCACTTGGAAATAAGTGGATGTATTAGTGAGAGGCAGCATGGTTTTGTGAAGGGGAGGTCGTGTCTCATCAACTTGATTGAGTTTATCGAGGAAGTGACGAAGATGATTGAGGGTAGGTCAGTGGATGTTGTCTGCATGGACTTCAGTAAGGCCTTTGACAAGGTCCCTCATGGCAGACTGGTGCAGAAGGTGAAGCTGCATGGGATCAGAGGTGAGCTGGCAAGGTGGATACAGAACTGGCTCGGTCAAAGAAGACAGAGGGTAGCAGTGGAAGTGTGTGTTTCTGAATGGAGGGATGTGACAAGTGATGTTCCTCAGGGATCAGTGCTGGGACCTTTACTTTTCGTAAAATATATAAATGATTTGGAGGAAAATGTAACTGGTTTGATTCGTAAGTTTGCGGACGACACAAAGGTTGGTGGATTTGCAGATCGCGATGAGGACCATCAGAGGATACAGCAGGATATAGATCAGTTGGAGACTTGGGCGGAGAGATGGCAGATGGAGTTTAATCTGGACAACTGTGAGGTAATGCATTTTGGAAGGTCTAATACAGATAGGAAATATACAGTAAATGGCAGAATCCTTAAAAATATTGATAGGCAGAGGGATCTGGGTGTACAGGTACACAGGTCACTGAAAGTGGCAATGCAGGTGGAGAAGGTAGTCAAGAAGGCATACGGCATGCTTGCCTTCTTCGGCCGGGGCATTGAGTTTAAAAATTGGCAAGTCATGCTGCAGCTTTATAGAACCTTAGTGAGGCCGCACTTGGAATATAGTGTTCAATTCTGGTCGCCACACTACCAGAAGGATGTGGAGGCTTTGGAGAGGGTACAGAAAAGATTTACCAGGATGTTGCCTGGTATGGAGGGCATTAGTTACAAGGAGAGGTTGGAGAAACTTGGTTTGTTCTCACTGGAGCGACGGAGGTTGAGGGGAGACCTGATAGAAGTCTACAGGATTATGAGGGGCATGGACAGAGTGGATAGTCAGAAGCTTTTCCCTCAGGGTGGAAGAGTCAAGTACTGGGGGGGCACAGGTTTAAGGTGCGAGGGGCAAGGTTTAAAGGAGATGTACGAGGCAGATTCTTTACACAGAGGGTGGTGGGTGCCTGGAACCCGCTGCCCGGGGAGGGAGTGGAAGCGGATACGGTCGTGAGTTTTAAGGGGCATCTTGACAAGGACATGAATAGGATGGGAATAGAGGGATATGGTCCCGGGAAGGGTAGGGGGTTTTGGTTCAGTCGGGGCAGCATGGTCGATGCAGGCTTGGAGGGGCCGAAGGGCCTGTTCCTGTGCTGTAATTTTCTTTGTTCTGATTCGGAAGCCGCACGGGATCAGAGGTGAGATGGCAAGATGGATACAAAAGATGCTGGGGGAGAGGGGTTTCTGTGACCCCGGGAGAGGGAACGGTCGGCTCCAGGAGGAGTCTCGGGCCCCAGGTAGGGGATTGCGTGTTGCCGCGAGTGGGTAAACGGGTGGGGAGGGGGTTAGTGGTGGGGAGGGGGTGTGGGATCTCGGTTGACGGGGCGATGATTGATTATTCTCACCTCCTGTTCCCGATCTCAGGAATGTCAGCTCAGAAAAAAAGGAAGCTCGCCAGAAACTGCGGGAGTGCAGCGGATTGGTCGATTCTCTGATGCACATCGTCCAATCAGAAATAAACCAAAAAGACGTGGACAGCAAGGTCAGAGAGCGCGGGGTCAAAGGGTCAGTGCTGAGGGGGTGCCGCACTGTCAGAGGGTCAGTGCTGAGGGAGTGCTGCACTGTCAGAGGGTCAGTGCTGAGGGAGTGCCGCACTGTCAGAGGGTCAGTACTGAGGGGGTGCCGCACTGTCAGAGGGTCAGTGCTGAGGGAATGCCGCACTGTCAGAGGGTCAGTGCTGAGGGAGTGCCGCACTGTCAGAGGGTCAGTGCTGAGGGAGTGCCGCACTGTCAGAGGGTCAGTGCTGAGGGGGTGCCGCACTGTCAGAGGCTCAGTGCTGAGGGAGTGCCGCACTGTCAGAGGGTCAGTGCTGAGGGAGTGTCGCACTGTCAGAGGGTCAGTGCTGAGGGAGTGCTGCACTGTCAGAGGGTCAGTGCTGAGGGAGTGCCGCACTGTCAGAGGGTCAGTGCTGAGTGAGTGCCGCACTGTCAGAGGGTCAGTGCTGAGTGAGTGCCGCACTGTCAGAGGGTCAGTGCTGAGGGAGTGCCGCACTGTCAGAGGGTCAGTGCTGAGGGAGTGCCGCACTGTCAGAGGGTCAGTGCTGAGG
>NW_027594206.1:15000-20636 GCF_964213995.1 Mustelus asterias | reverse complement strand
AGATACAGGAGTGTGTGTGAGAGAGGAGAGGGTTAGAGAGACCTCCCCAGATACAGGAGTGTGTGAGAGAGAGAGGGAGGGTTAGAGAGACCTCCCCAGATACAGGAGTGTGAGAGAGAGAGAGAGAGGGTTAGAGAGACCTCCCCAGATACAGGAGTGTGTGAGAGAGAGGGAGGGTTAGAGAGACCTCCCCAGATACAGGAGTGTGTGAGAGAGAGTGAGGGTTAGAGAGACCTCCCCAGATACAGGAGTGTGTGAGAGAGAGTGAGGGTTAGAGAGACCTCCCCAGATACAGGAGTGTGTGTGAGAGAGAGAGAGAGGGTTAGAGAGACGTCCCCAGATACAGGAGTGTGTGTGAGAGAGAGAGAGGGTGAGAGAGACCTCCCCAGATGCAGGAGTGTGTGTGAGAGAGAGGGTTAGAGAGACCTCCCCAGATACAGGAGTGTGTGTGAGAGAGAGGGTTAGAGAGACCTCCCCAGATACGGGAGTGTGTGAGAGAGAGAGGGTTAGAGAGACCTCCCCAGATACAGGAGTGTGTGTGAGAGAGAGAGAGAGGGTTAGAGAGACGTCCCCAGATACAGGAGTGTGTGTGAGAGAGAGAGAGGGTTAGAGAGACCTCCCCAGATACAGGAGTGTGTGTGAGAGAGAGGGGGTTAGAGAGACCTCCCCAGATACGGAGTGTGTGAGAGAGAGAGGGTTAGAGAGACCTCCCCAGATACGGGAGTGTGTGAGAGAGAGAGAGGGTTAGAGAGACCTCCCCAGATACAGGAGTGTGTGTGAGAGAGAGAGAGAGGGTGAGAGAGACCTCCTCAGATACAGGAGTGTGTGTGAGAGAGAGAGAGAGAGGGTTAGAGAGACGTCCCCAGATACAGGAGTGTGTGTGAGAGAGAGAGAGGGTTAGAGAGACCTCCCCAGATACAGGAGTGTGTGTGAGAGAGAGAGAGGGTTCGAGAGACCTTCCCAGATATGGGAGTGAGAGAGAGAGTGGGGGTTAGAGAGACCTCCCGAGATACAGGAGTGTGTGGGAGAGAGAGAGAGGGTTAGAGAGACCTCCCCAGATATGGGACTGAGAGAGAGAGAGAGGGTTAGAGAGACCTCCCCAGATACAGGAGTGTGTGTGTGTGAGAGAGAGAGGGTTAGAGAGACCTCCCCAGATACAGGAGTGTGTGTGAGAGAGAGAGGGTTAGAGAGACCTCCCCAGAGACAGGAGTGTGTGAGAGAGAGAGAGGGTTAGAGAGACCTCCCCAGATACAGGAGTGTGTGTGAGAGAGAGGGAGGGTTAGAGAGACCTCCCCAGATACAGGAGTGTGTGTGAGAGAGAGGGAGAGGGTTAGAGAGACTTCCCCAGATATGGACTGAGAGAGAGAGAGGGTTAGAGGGACCTCCCCAGATATGGGAATGAGAGAGAGAGGGGGGTTAGAGAGACCTCCCCAGATATGGGAATGTGAGAGAGAGAGAGTGGGGGTTAGAGAGACCTCCCCAGATACGGGAATGTGAGAGAGAGAGAGAGAGGGTTAGAGACACCTCCCCAGATACAGGAGTGTGTGTGAGAGAGAGAGGGTTAGAGAGACCTCCCCAGATACAGGAGTGTGTGTGAGAGAGAGAGGGTTAGAGAGACTTCCCCAGATATGGGAGTGAGAGAGAGAGAGAGAGAGAGGGTTAGAGAGACTTCCCCAGATACAGGAGTGTGTGTGAGAGAGAGAGGGTTAGAGAGACTTCCCCAGATACAGGAGTGTGTGAGAGAGAGAGAGAGGGTTAGAGAGACTTCCCTAGATATGGGAATGTGAGAGAGAGAGAGAGGGTTAGAGAGACCTCCCCAGATACAGGAGTGTGTGTGAGAGAGAGGGAGGGTTAGAGAGACCTCCCCAGATACAGGAGTGTGTGTGAGAGAGAGAGGGTTAGAGAGACCTCCCCAGATACAGGAGTGTGTGTGAGAGAGAGAGAGGGTTAGAGAGACCTCCCCAGATATTGGTGTGTGTGTGAGAGAGAGGGGGGTTAGAGAGACTTCCCCAGATATTGGTGTGTGTGTGAGAGAGGGGGGTTAGAGAGATCTCCGCAGATACAGGAGTGTGTGAGAGAGGGGGGTTAGGGAGATCTCCGCAGATACAGGAGTGTGTGAGAGAGGGGGGTTAGAGAGACCTCCCGAGATATGGGAATGTGTGAGAGAGAGAGAGAAAGGTCCCTTGTGGACAGGAGTTAGACTGTTGGTGCCTACCTTGATATGAGTGTGTAGATCCATTGTGTTGTACTGATGTTGGCATCTCTGGAGTTGGGCGAGCAGTAAGTGCTGTGGTTCACTCTCTGTCAGACTCTGAGATGGTGCCTTGGAAAACCTCCGTCCAATCCGCAGGTCCATCTCCCACTGCTCTCAGTTTCTCCACTGGTGTTGGCCTGGACACAACTGTGAACGAGACAGAGTGGGTCATCACATTGTGTTCACCGACCCTCCCCACGGTGCGGCGCTCCCTCAGCGCTGACCCTCCCACAGTGCAGCGCTCCCCTCAGCACTGACCCTCCCACAGTGCGGCGCTCCCTCAGCACTGACCCTCCCACAGTGCGGCGCTCCCTCAGCACTGACCCTCCCACAGTGCGGCGCTCCCTCAGCGCTGACCCTCCCACAGTGCGGCGCTCCCTCAGCACTGACCCTCCCACAGTGCGGCGCTCCCTCAGCACTGACGCTCCCACAGTGCGGCGCTCCCTCAGCACTGACCCTCCCACAGTGCGGCGCTCCCTCAGCACTGACCCTCCCACAGTGCGGCGCTCCCTCAGCACTGACCCTCCCACAGTGCGGCGCTCCCTCAGCACTGACCCTCCCACACAGTGCGGCGCTCCCTCAGCACTGACCCTCCCACAGTGCGGTGCTCCCTCAGCACTGACCCTCCCACACAGTGCGGCGCTCCCTCAGCACTGACCCTCCCACAGTGCGGCGCTCCCTCAGCACTGACCCTCCCACAGTGCGGCGCTCCCTCAGCACCGACCCTCCCACAGTGCGGCACTCCCTCAGCACCGACCCTCCCACACAGTGCGGCGCTCCCTCAGCACTGACCCTCCCACAGTGCGGCGCTCCCTCAGCCCTGCCCCTCCACAGTGCGGCGCTCCCTCAGCACCGACCCTCCCACACAGTGCGGCGCTTCCTCAGCACCGACCCTCCCACAGTGCGGCGCTCCCTCAGCGCCGACCCTCCCACAGTGCGGCGCTCCCTCAGCACTGACCCACAGTGCGGCGCTCCCTCAGCACTGACCCTCCCACAGTGCGGCGCTCCCTCAGCGCCGACCCTCCCACAGTGCGGCGCTCCCTCAGCACTGACCTTCCCACAGTGCGGCGCTCCCTCAACACCGACCCTCCCGCACAGTGCCGCGCTCCCTCAGCACTGACCCTCCCACATAGTGCGGCGCTCCCTCACCCTCCCCACAGTGCGGCGCTTGCTCAGCCCCAGAGAGTTATCGCGACTGGATCACTGGCGGACAGAGGGAGACGTGGAAAGGAAGCACAAGGCTGGGGACAGAGAACCCTCTGCGGAAAAATGATGCAACCACGCAGTTCTAATTTAAGCTTACACTGGAAATGAAGCAACTCGGATGTGTTCAGTGGAGGGAAAGATATCCTAAGGTAGGGGCCAGTGGAGGAGGGTGGGGGGGGGGGTGGGAGGGGGGTGGGCTGAGGAAGTACTAATGCGCCAGCGCCCTTCTGAGCGAGAGGATTGGAGTACAGGGATGGGGATGTTTTGCTGCAATTGTACAGGGCGTTGGTGAGGCCACACCTGGAGTATTGTGCGCAGTTTTGGGTCTCCTTATCTGAGGAAGGATGTTCCTTGCTATAGAGGGAGCGCGGCGAAGGTTTACCAGGCTGATTCCTGGGATGGCAGGTCTGTCATATGAGGAGAGACTAAGTCGGTGGGGATTATATTCACTCGAGCGGCAGGTGGAACGCAATGTGGAAAAGTGTGAGGTTCTTCACTTTGGAAGCAGGGAATGGACTATTTCCCAACTGAGGAAAGCAGAAACGCAAGGGGACTTGGGAGTCCTGGTTCAAGATTCTCTGAAGTGTTGACGCGCAGGTTCAGTCGGCGGTTAGGAAGGCAATCGCAATGTTAGCACTCGTGTCGAGAGGGCGAGAATACAGGAGCAGGGATGGACTTGGAATGTGGTGTTCAATTCTGGTCGCCGCACAACCAGAAGGATGTGGAGGCTTTGGAGAGGGTTACAAAGAACAACACAGCACAGGAAACAGGCCCTTCGGCCCCTCCAAGCCCGCGCCGCTCCCTGGTCCAAACTAGACCATTCTTTTGTATCCCTCCATTCCCACTCCGTTCATGTGGCTGTCTAGATAAGTCTTAAACGTTCCCAGTGTGTCCGCCTCCACCACCTTGCCCGGCAGCGCATTCCAGGCCCCCACCACCCTCTGTGTAAAATACGTCCTTCTGATATCCGTGTTAAACCCCCCCCCCCCTTCACCTTGAACCTATGACCCCTCGTGAACGTCACCACCGACCTGGGAAAAAGCTTCCCACCGTTCACCCTATCTATGCCTTTCATAATTTTATACACCTCTATTAAGTCTCCCCTCATCCTCCGTCTTTCCAGGGAGAACAACCCCAGTTTACCCAATCTCTCCTCATAACTAAGCCCCTCCATACCAGGCAACATCCTGGTAAACCTCCTCTGCACTCTCTCCAAAGCCTCCACGTCCTTCTGGTAGTGCGGCGACCAGAACTGGACGCAGTACTCCAAATGCGGCCGAACCAACGTTCTATACAACCGCAACATCAGACCCCAACTTTTATACTCTATGCCCCGTCCTACAAAGGCAAGCATGCCATATGCCTTCTTCACCACCTTCTCCACCTGTGACGTCACCTTCAAGGATCTGTGGACTTGCACACCCAGGTCCCTCTGCGTACCTACACCCTTTATGGTTCTGCCATTTATCGTATAGCTCCTCCCTATGTTAGTTCTACCAAAATGCATCACTTCGCATTGATCTGGATTGAACTCCATCTGCCATTTCTTTGCCCAAATTTCCAGCCTATCTATATCCTTCTGTAGCCTCTGGCAATGCTCCTCACTATCTGCAAGTCCAGCCAGTTTCGTGTCGTCCGCAAACTTACTGATCACCCCAGTTACACCTTCTTCCAGATCGTTTCTATAAATCACAAACAGCATGTTGTCCTGGTCTGGAGGGCATTAGCTATGAGGAGAGGTTGGAGAAACTTGGTTTGTTCTCACTGGAACGACGGAGGTTGAGGGGGAGACCTGATAGAAGTCTACAAGATTATGAGGGGCATGGACAGAGTGGATAGTCAGAAGCTTTTTCCCCCCAGGGTGGAAGAGTCAATTACTAGGGGGGGGCACAGGTTTAAGGTGCGAGGTTTAAAGGAGATGTACGGGGCAAGTTTTTTTACACAGAGGGTGGTGGGTGCCTGGAACTCGCTGCCGGGGGAGGGAGTGGAAGCGGATACGATAGTGAGTTTTAAGGGGGCGTCTTGACAAATACATGAATAGGATGGGGATAGAGGGATACGGTCCCCGGAAGGGGAGGGGGTTTTAGTTCAGACGGGGGGGGGCAGCATGGTGGGTGCAGGAGGGCCGAAGAGCCTGTTCCTGTGCTGGAATTTTCTTTGCTCTTTGTACTTCTGA
>NW_027594206.1:5000-10000 GCF_964213995.1 Mustelus asterias | reverse complement strand
CGCGCACACTCTCTCTCACGCGCACACTCTCTCTCACGCGCACACTCTCTCTCACGCGCACACTCTCTCTCACACACACTCTCTCTCACACACACTCTCTCTCACACACACTCTCACACACACTCTCTCTCACACACACTCTCTCTCACACACACTCTCTCTCACACACACTCTCTCTCACACACACTCTCTCTCACACACACTCTCTCTCACACACACTCTCTCTCACACACACTCTCTCTCACACACACTCTCTCTCACACACACTCTCTCTCACACACACTCTCTCTCACACACACTCTCTCTCTCACACACTCTCTCTCTCACACACTCTCTCTCTCACACACTCTCTCTCTCACACACTCTCTCTCACACACACTCTCTCTCTCACACACTCTCTCTCTCACACACTCTCTCTCTCACACACTCTCTCTCTCACACAGGCTCTCTCTCACGCACACACTCTCTCTCACGCACACACTCTCACGCACACACTCTCTCTCACGCACACACTCTCTCTCACGCACACACTCTCTCTCACGCACACACTCTCTCACGCGCTCACTCTCTCTCAGTCAAAATAATTTTAGTTGAAAGACTCATGTTGAAGATGTCACCAGAGTACACAGTGCGGCGCTCCCTCAGCACTGACCCTCCCACAGTGCGGCGCTCCCTCAGCACTGACCCTCCCACAGTGCGGCGCTCCCTCAGCACTGACCCTCCCACAGTGCGGTGCTCCCTCAGCACTGACCCTCCCACAGTGTGGTGCTCCCTCAGCACTGACCCACCCACAGTGCGGCGCTCCCTCAGCACTGACCCTCCCACAGTGCGGCGCTCCCTCAGCACTGACCCTCCCACAGTGCGGCACTCCCTCAGCACTGACCCTCCCACAGTGCGGCGCTCCCTCAGCACTGACCCTCCCACAGTGCGGCGCTCCCTCAGCACTGACCCTCCCACAGTGCGGCGCTCCCTCAGCACTGACCCTCCCACAGTGCGGCGCTCCCTCAGCACTGACCCTCCCACAGTGCGGCGCTCCCTCAGCACTGACCCTCCCACAGTGCGGCGCTCCCTCAGCACTGACCCTCCCACAGTGCGGCGCTCCCTCAGCACTGACCCTCCCACAGTGCGGCGCTCCCTCAGCACTGACCCTCCCACAGTGCGGCGCTCCCTCAGCACTGACCCTCCCACAGTGCGGCGCTCCCTCAGCACTGACCCTCCCACACAGTGCGGCGCTCCCTCAGCACTGACCCTCCCACAGTGCGGCGCTCCCTCAGCACTGACCCTCCCACACAGTGCGGCGCTCCCTCAGCACTGACCCTCCCACACAGTGCGGCGCTCCCTCAGCACTGACCCTCCCACAGTGCGGCGCTCCCTCAGCACTGACCATCCCACAGTGCGGCGCTCCCTCAGCACCGACCCTCCCACAGTGCGGCGCTCCCTCAGCACTGACCCTCCCACAGTGCGGCGCTCCCTCAGCACTGACCCTCCCACAGTGCGGCGCTCCCTCAGCACTGACCCTCCCACAGTGCGGCGCTCCCTCAGCACCGACCCTCCCACAGTGCGGCGCTCCCTCAGCACTGACCCTCCCACAGTGCGGCGCTCCCTCACCCTCCCACAGTGCGGCGCTCCCTCAGCACTGACCCTCCCACAGTGCGGCGCTCCCTCAGCACCGACCCTCCCACAGTGCGGCGCTCCCTCAGCACTGACCCTCCCACAGTGCGGCGCTCCCTCAGCACCGACCCTCCCACAGTGCGGCGCTCCCTCAGCACTGACCCTCCCACAGTGCGGCGCTCCCTCAGCACTGACCCTCCCACAGTGCGGCGCTCCCTCAGCACAGACCCTCCCACACAGTGCGGCGCTCCCTCAGCACTGACCCTCCCACAGTGCAGCGCTCCCTCAGCACTGACCCTCCCACACAGTGCGGCGCTCCCTCAGCACTGACCCTCCCACAGTGCGGCGCTCCCGCAGCACTGACCCTCCCACAGTGCGGCGCTCCCTCAGCACTGACCCTCCCACAGTGCGGCGCTCCCTCAGCACTGACCCTCCCACAGTGCGGCGCTCCCTCAGAGCTGACACAGTGCTCCACGTGTGGGCCTTCTGCAGGAGCAGATGTTGTGATGTCTCGATGTAACACAGATAGTAATCTAACTGTTGTTTTGTGAGAGAGAGGGAGAGGCAGAGAGTGAGTGATTTAAGTCTTTGGGCGTGACAGACTGCTGAGATATAAATAGATTCCTCTGTCGGAATTTAAGTCATTCTTGTCAATCACAGCACTTGGGTGAAACCGGAAATGGAGGAATTGAGGTCAGTGCTGAGGGAGCGCCGCACTGTGGGAGGGTCGGTGCTGAGGGAGCGCCGCACTGTGGGAGGGTCAGTGCTGAGGGAGCGCCGCACTGTGGGGAGGGTCAGTGCTGAGGGAGCGCCGCACTGTGGGAGGGTCAGTGCTGAGGGAGCGCCGCACTGTGGGAGGGTCGGTGCTGAGGGAGCGCCGCACTGTGGGAGGGTCAGTGCCGAGGGAGCGCCGCACTGTGGGAGGGTCGGTGCTGAGGGAGCGCCGCACTGTGGGAGGGTCAGTGCCGAGGGAGCGCCGCACTGTGGGAGGGTCGGTGCTGAGGGAGCGCCGCACTGTGGGAGGGTCGGTGCTGAGGGAGCGCCGCACTGTGGGAAGGTCGGTGCTGAGGGAGCGCCGCACTGTGGGAGTGTCAGTGCTGAAGGAGCGCCGCACTGTGGGAGGGTCAGTGCTGAGGGAGCGCCGCACTGTGGGAGTGTCAGTGCTGAAGGAGCGCCGCACTGTGGGAGGGTCAGTGCTGAGGGAGCGCCGCACTGTGGGAGGGTCAGTGCTGAGGGAGCGCCGCACTGTGGGGAAGGTCAGTGCTGAGGGAGCGCCGAACTGTGGGAGGGTCAGTGCTGAGGGAGCGCCGCACTGTGAGAGGGTCAGAGCTGAGGGAGTGCCGCACTGTGGGAGGGTCAGTGCTGAGGGAGCGCCGCACTGTGGGAGGGTCAGTGCTGAGGGAGCGCCGCACTGTGGGAGGGTCGGTGCTGAGGGAGCGCCGCACTGTGGGAGGGTCAGTGCTGAGGGAGTGCCGCACTGTGGGAGGGTCAGTGCTGAGGGGGCGCCGCACTGTGTGGGAGGGTCAGTGCTGAGGGAGCGCCGCACTGTGGGAGGGTCAGTGCTGAGGGAGCGCCGCACTGTGGGAGGGTCGGTGCTGAGGGAGCGCCGCACTGTGGGAGGGTCGGTGCTGAGGGAGCGCCGCACTGTGGGAGGGTCAGTGCCAAGGGAGCGCCGCACTGTGGGAGGGTCGGTGCTGAGGGAGCGCCGCACTGTGGGAGGGTCAGTGCCGAGGGAGCGCCGCACTGTGGGAGGGTCAGTGCTGAGGGAGCGCCGCAGTGTGGGAGGGTCAGTGCTGAGGGAGCGCCGCACTGTGGGAGGGTCGGTGCTGAGGGAGCGCCGCACTGTGGGAGGGTCGGTGCTGAGGGAGCGCCGCACTGTGGGTGGGTCAGTGCTGAGGGAGCGCCGCACTGTGGGAGGGTCAGTGCTGAGGGAGCGCCGCACTGTGGGAGGGTCAGTGCTGAGGGAGCGCCGCACTGTGGGAGGGTCAGTGCTGAGGGAGCGCCGCACTGTGGGAGGGTCAGTGCTGAGGGACAAGATGTTTTTGTGCGAGGGGTAAATTTTTATTGGTACAATCTCCCATAGTGAGAGCAAGAAGGGTGAGACTAAGTTCCCCACCCCTCAACTCTCTCACAAAGAGTTGACTTCCGTTCAAAGCAAGTTTGGAATTTTTCTGTTTGGTGAGTAACGTTCTAACGTAAATCGCAATCCCCTCAGAACCCCCCCCCCCTCTTTCGTGTCCCTCACCCACTGACTTGAGGTCCACTGGCACCTCCCTCATGAGGTTAAGGTACAATTCTGTCCCTCCATACTCATCGGACAACCCTCAACCCTAACCCTCCAAACCCTTCCATGGCCTCCCCCTATTCCTGTGTTACAGACTCGAGATGGGCAGAGTGGGCCTCCTCCTGTTTCTGTGCAACAGGTTCGAGAAGATTACAGAGGTAGGGAGGGGGTGTAGGGGCTGGAGGAGGTTACAGAGATAGGGAGGGGGGCGTAGGGGGGCTGCAGGAGGTTACAGAGTTGGGGAGGGGGGTGTAGGGGACTGGAGGAGGTTACAGAGATAGGGAGGGGGTGTAGGGGGCAGAAGGAGGTGACAGAGATAGGGAGGGGGGTGTAAGGAGCTGGAGGAGGTTGCAGAGATAGGGAGGTGGTGTAGAGGACTGGAGGAGGTTACAGAGATAGGGAGGGGGGTGTAGGGGGGCTGGAGGAGGTTACAGAGATAGGGAGGGGGTGTAGGGGGCTGGAGGAGGTTACAGAGATAGGGAGTGGGTGTAGGGGGCTGGAGGAGGTTACAGAGATAGGGAGGGGGTGTAGGGGGGCTGGAGGAGGTTACAGAGATAGGGAGGGGGTGTAGGGGGCTGGAGGAGGTTACAGAGATAGGGAGGGGGTGTAGGGGGCTGGAGGAGGGTTACAGAGATAGGGAGGGGGTGTAGGGGGCTGGAGGAGGTTACAGAGATAGGGAGGGGGGTGTAGGGGGGCTGGAGGAGGTTACAGAGATAGGGAGGGGTGTAGGGGGCTGGAGGAGGTTACAGAGGTCGGCACGGTTGGTGATAACTGGTCTCACTGAATGATGTCAATTTGGTGAATCCAATTCTCTCATTTCCCCATTGGGGTTGGTGAATACGCACATGTATCTTGAGTTAAGGAAGTCCCTAAATTTCCCAATGGCCTGTTGAAGTCTAACTCACTGGGAAACATCCCAAAAGCCTGGGAAGATCCCCTCAGCACCGACCCTCCCACAGTGCGGCGCTCCCTCAGCACTGACCCTCCCCACAGTGCGGCGCTCCCTCAGCACTGACCCTCCCACAGTGCGGCGCTCCCTCAGCACTGACCCTCCCACAGTGCGGCGCTCCCTCAGCACTGACCCTCCCACAGTGCGGCGCTCCCT
>NW_027594205.1:0-20652 GCF_964213995.1 Mustelus asterias | reverse complement strand
GGGGCGGGCCAGAGAGAGGCCGAGTGGGCGGGCCAGAGGCAGGCCGAGGGGGCGGTCCAGATGGAGACCGAGGGGGCGGGCCAGAGGGAGGCCGAGGTGGCGGGCCAGATGGAGGCTGAGTGGGTAGGCCAGAGGGGCTCCGAGGGGGTGCGCCAGAGGGGGTCTGAGGGGTGGGCTAGAGGGGGCGGGCCGGAAGGAGGCCGAGGGGGCGGGCCGGAGGGAGGCCGAGGGGGCGGGCTGGAGGGAGGCAGAGGGGGCGGGCTGGGGAGAGGCCGAGGGGACGGGCCGGAGGGAGGCCGAGGGGACGGACCAGAGGGAGGCCGAGGGGGCGGGCCAGAGGGAGGCCGAGGGGGCCGTCCAGAGGGAGGCCGAGGGGGCGAGCCAGTGGGGGCTGGCCAGAGGGGGTGGCTGAGGGGGGCAGAACAGAAGGAGGGGCCGTGAAGGGGCGGGCCGGGGGGGGGCAGAGAGGGGGGGCAGAGAGGGGGGGCCGACGGGCGGCGGGCTAGAGGGGGGTGCCGAGGGGCTGGGCTCGGCGGGTGGGCCGAGGGGTGCGGGCCAGAGGCGGGGCTGAGGGGGGCGGGCCAGGGGGGGGGCCGAGTGGGGCGGGCCAGAGGGGGGAGCTGAGTGGGGCGGGCCAGAGGGGGGGGCCGTGGGGGGCGGGCCAGAGTGAGTGCCGAGGGGGGGTGGGCCAGAGGCGGTCCAAGGGGGTGGGCCAGAGGGGGGCGGGCCAGAAGGAGGGGGCCGAGGGGGGCGGGCTGGATGGGGCCCGGGGGGGGGGGGGCCAGAGGGGCCGGGCCGGTGGCGGTCCGAGGGGGCGGGCCAGAGGGAGGCCGAGGGGGCGGGCCGGAGGGACGCCGAGGGGGCGGGCAGCAGGGAGGCCGAGGGGGCGGGCCAGAGGGGATCCGAGTGGGCGGGCCAGAGGGGGTCCGAGCGGGCGGGCCAGAGGTGGTCCGAAAGGGCGGGCCAGAGGGGGTGCGAGAGGGCGGGCCAGATGGTGTCCGAGGGGGCGGGCCAGAGGGGGTCTGAGGGGGCGGGCCAGGGCGAGTCCGATCGGGCGGGCCAGAGGGGGTCCGAGGGTGCGGGCCAGAGGGGATCCGAGGGGACGGGCCAGAGGGGGTCCGAGCGGGCGGGCCAGAGGGGGTCCGAGGGACCGGGCCAGAGGGAAGCCGAGGGACCGGGCCAGAGGGGGGCCGAGGGACCGGGCCAGAGGGGGGCCGAGGGACCGGGCCAGAGGGGGGGCCGAGGGACCGGGCCAGAGGGGGGCCGAGGGACCGGGCCAGAGGGGGGCCGAGGGACCGGGCCAGAGGGGGGCTGAGGGACCAGGCCAGAGAGGGGCCGAGGGACCGGGCCAGAGGGGGGCCGAGGGGCCGGGCCAGAGGGGGGCCGAGGGACCGGGCCAGAGGGGGGCCGAGGAACCGGGCCGGAGGCGGTACGAGGTGGCGGGCTGGAGGGGAGGCCGAGGGGGCGGGTTATAGGGGGGCCGAGGGGGCGGGCCTGCGGTGGGGCCGAGGGGGCGGGCCAGAGGGTGCGGGCCAGAGGGGGGCCGAGGGGGTGGGCCAGAGGGGGAGAAGGGGGCGGGCCAGAGGGGGGGTCAAGGGGACGGGACAGAGCGGGGGGTCAAGGGGACGGGACAGAGCAGGGCCGAGGGGGCGGGCCAGGAGGGGCCAAGGGGGCGGGGCAGAGGGAGGCCGAGGTGCGCGCCAGAGGGGGGCCGAGGGCCGGGCCAGCGGGAGGCCGAGGGGGCGGGCCAGAGGGAGCCCAAGGGGGCGGGCCGGAGGGAGCCCAAGGGGGCGGGCCGGAGGGAGGCCGAGGGGGCGGGCCGGAGGGAGGCCGAGGGACCGGGCTAGAGGGGGGCCGAAGGTGGCGGGCCAGAGGGGGGCCTGAGGGACCGGGCCAGAGGGGGGCCGAGGGACCGGGCCAGAGAGGGGCTGAGGGACCGGGCCAGAGGGGGGCCGAGGGACGGGGCCAGAGGGGGTCCGAGGGGGTGGGCCAGAGGGAGGCCGAGGGCCGGGCAGGAGGGAGGCCGAGGGGGCAGGCCGAAGGGGTCCGACGCGGTGGGCCAGAAGGGGTCCGAGCGGGCGGGCCAGAGGGGGTCCGAGCGGGCAGGCCAGGGGGGTCCGAGGGAGCGGCCAGAGGGGGTCCGAGAGGGCGGGCCAGAAGGTGTCTGAGGGGGCGGGCCAGAGGGGGTCCGAGGGGGCGGGCTAGAGGGGGTCCGAGGGGCGGGCCAGAGGGGATCCGAGGGGACGGGCCAGAGGGGGTCCGAGCGGGCGGGCCAGAGGGGGTCCGAGGGAGCGAGCCAGAGGGGTGGGCCGAGGGTGGTGGGCCAGAGGGGGGGCCGAGGGACCGGGCCAGAGGGGGACCGAGGGACCGGGCCAGAGGGGGACCAAGGGACCGGGCCAGAGGGGGACCAAGGGACCGGGCCAGAGGGGGGCAGAGGGACCGGGCCAGAGGGGGGCAGAGGGATGGGGCCAGAAGGGAGCCGAGGGACCGGGCCAGAGGGGGGCCTAGGGACCGGGCCAGAGGGGGGCCAAGGGACTGGGCCAGAGGGGGGCCGAGGGACAGGGCCAGAGGGGGGCCGAGGGACCGGGCCAGAGGGGGGCTGAGGGACCGGGCCAGAGAGGGGCCGAGGGACCAGGCCAGAGGGGGGCCGAAGGACCGGGCCAGAGGGGGGCCAAGGGACCGGGCCGGAGGCGGTACGAGGTGGCGGGCTGGAGGGGCGGCCGAGGGGGCGGGTTATAGGGGGGCCGAGGGGGCGGGCCTGTGGTGGGGCCGAGGGGGCGGGCCAGAGGGTGCGGGCCAGAGGGGGGCCGAGGGGGTGGGCCAGAGCGGGAGAAGGGGGCGGGCCAGAGGGGGGATCGAGGGGACGGGACAGGGCGGGGCCGAGGGACCGAGCCAGAGGGGGGGCCGAGGGACCGGGCCAGAGGAAGGCTGAGGGACCGGGCCAGAGGGGGGCCGAGGGACCGGGCCAGAGGGGGGCCGAGGGACCGGGCCAGAGGGGGGGCAGAGGGACCGGGGCAGAGGGGGGCAGAGAGATGGGGCCAGAGGGGGGCCGAGGGACCGGGCCAGAAGGGAGCCGAGGGACCGGGCCAGAGGGGGGCCTAGGGACGGGGCCAGAGGGGGGCCTAGGGACCGGGCCAGTGGGGGGCCGAGGGACCGGGCCAGAGGGGGGCCGAGGGACCGGGCCAGAGGGGGCCGAGGGACCAGGCCAGAGGGGGGCCGAGGGACCAGGCCAGAGGGGGGCCGAGGGAGGGGGCTGGAGGGGAGGCCGAGGGGGCGGGCCAGAGGGAGGCCAAGGGGGCGATCCAGAGGGAGGCCGAGGGGGCGGGCCAGAGGGAGGCCGAGGTGGCGGGCCAGTGGGAGGCGGAGGGGGCGGGCCAGAGGGAGGCCGAGGGGGCGGGCCGGAAGGAGGCCGAGGGGCAGGCCAGAGGGAGGCCGAGGGGGCGGGCCGGAGGGAGGCCAAGGGGGCGGACCAGAGGGAGGCCGAGGGGCGCGTCAGAGGGAGGCCGATGGCCGGGCCAGCGGGAGGCCGAGGGGGCGGGCCAGCGGGAGGCCGAGGGGGCGGGCCACAGGGAGGCCGAGGGGGCGGGCCACAGGGAGGCCGAGGGGGCGGGCCACAGGGAGGCCGAGGGGGCGGGCCAGAGGGAGGCCAAGGGGGCGGGCCAACGGGAGGTCGAGGGGGCGGGCCAGAGTGAGGCCGAGGTGGCGGGCCAGAGGGAGGCCAAGGGGGCGGGCCAGAGGGAGGTGCCATGAAAGGGCGGGCCAGAGGGGGGGCAGAGTGGGGAGGGGCAGAGAGGGGGGGAGGCCGACGGGGGGGGCGGGCCAGACGGGGGTGCCGAGAGGGCGGGCCAGGTGGGTGTGCTGAAGGGGGCGGGCCAGAGGGGGGGGCCGAGGGGGGCAGGCTAGAGGGGGGGGCTGAGTGGGGCGGGCCAGAGGGGGGGGCCCGGGGGTCGGGCCAGAGTGGGTCACGAGGGTGGCGGGCCAGAGGGGGTCCGAGGGGGCGGGCCAGAGGGGGGCGGGCCAGAGGGGGGCGGGCCAGGAGGGGGGGCTGAGGGGGGGGCCAGAGGGGGTTAGAGGGGCCGGGCCAGAGGCGGTCCGAGGAGGCGAGCCAGAGGCGGTCTGAGGGGGCGGGTCAGAGGGGGTCAGAGGGGCTGGTGCAGAGGGGGTCCGAGGGGGCGGGCCAGAGGGGGAGAAGGGGGCGGGCCAGAGGGGGGGTCGAGGGGACGCGACAGAGCGGGGCTGAGGGGGCGGGCCAGGGGGGGCCGAGGGGGCGGGCCAGAGGGAGGCCAAGGGGGCGAGCCAGAAGGAGGCCGAGGGGGCGGGCCAGAGGGAGGCCGAGGCGGCGGCCCAGAGGGAGGGCGAGGGGACGGGCCAGAGGGAGGGCGAGGGGGCAGGCCAGAGGGAGGGCGAGGGGGCGGGCCAGAGGGAGGCCAGAGGGGGGGGGACCGAGGGGTGTGGGCCAGAGGGGGGGGCCGAGAGGTGCGGGCCAGAGGGGGGGGCCGAGGGGAGTAGGCCAGAGGGGGGGCTGAGGGGGGCGGACGAGAAGTGGGGTCGACGGGGGCGGGCCCGAGGGGGGCCGAGGGGGGAGGGCCAGGGAGGGGGCGGGCCTGAGGGAGGCCGAGAGGGTCGGCCAGAGGGAGGCCGAGGGGGCTGGCCAGAGGGAGGCCGAGGGGGCGGGCCAGAGGGAGGATGAGTGGGCGGGCCAGAGGGAGGCTGAGGGGTTGGGCCAGAGGGAGGCCGAGCGGGCGGGCCAAAGGGAGGCTGAGGGGGCGGGCCAGAGGGAGGCCAAGGGGGCGGGCAGGAGGGAGGCCGAGGGGGCAGGCCAAAGGGAGGCCGAGGGGGCAGGCCAGAGGGAGGCTGAGGGGGCGGGCCAGAGGGAGGCCGAAGGTGCGAGACAGTGGGGGGTGGGCCAGAGGGAGTGGCCGAGGGGGGCGGGCCAGAGGGAGGGGCCTTGAAGGGGCGGGCCAGAGGGGGGGGGCAGAGTGGGGGGGAGAGCAGAGAGGGGGGGGCAGAGAGGGGGGGAGGCCGACGGGGGGCGGGCCAATGGGGTGTGCCGAGGGGGCGGGCCAGGCGGGCGTGCCGAGGGGGGAGGGCCAGAGGGGGGGCCGAGGGGGGCGGGCCAGAGGGGGGGGGGCCGAGGGGGGCGGGCCAGAGGGGGGGGGGCCGAGGGGGGCGGGCCAGAGGGGGGGCTGAGTGCGGCGGGCCAGAGGGGGGGGCCGTGGGGGGCGGGTCAGAGTGGGTGCCGAGGGTGGCGGGCCAGAGGGGGTCCAAGGGGGGCGGGCCAGATGGCGCCCGAGGGGGGGGGCCAGAGGGAGTCAGAGGGGCCGGGCCAGAGGCGGTCCGAGGGGGCGGGCCAGAGGGGGTCCGAGGGAGCGGGCCAGAGGGGGTCAGAGGGGCCGGGCCAGAGGGGTCAGAGGGGCCGGGCCAGAGGGGGTCCGAGGGCGCGGGCCAGAGGGGGTCCGAGGGCGCGGGCCAGAGGGGGACTGAGGGGGCGGGCCGGAGGGGGTCCGAGGGGGTGGGCCGGAGGGAGGCCGAGGGGCCGGGCAGGAGGGAGGCCGAGGGGGCAGGCCGAAGGGGTCCGACGCGGTGGGCCAGAGGGGGTCCGAGCGGGCGGGCCAGATGGGGTCCGAGCGGGCGGGCCAGAGGGGTCCGAGGGGGCGGGCCAGAGGTGGTCCGAAAGGGCGGCCAGAGGGGGTCCGAGAGGGCGGGCCAGAAGGTGTCTGAAGGGGCGGGCCAGAGGGGGTCCGAGGGGGTGGGCCAGAGGGAGTCCGATCGGGCGGGCCAGAGGGGGTCCGAGGGTGCGGGCCAGAGGGGATCCGAGGGGACGGGCCAGAGGAGGTCCGAGCGGGCGGGCCAGAGGGGGTCCGAGGGGGCGGGCCAGAGGGTGTGGGCCAGAGGGGGTCCGAGCCAGAGGGGGTCCGAGGGGGAGGGCCAGAGGGACGCCGAGGGGGCGGGCCGGAAGGAGGCCGAGGGGGCGGGCCGGAAGGAGGCCGAGGGGGCGAGCCGGATGGAGGCTGAGGGGGCCGGCCGGAGGGAGGCCGAGGGGGCGGGCCGGAGTGAGGCGGAGGGGGCAGGCCAGTGGGGGTCCGAGCGGGTGAGCCAGAGGGGGTCCAATGGGGGCGGGCCTGAGGGGGTCCGAGCGGGCGAGCCAGAGGGGGTCCAATGGGGGCGAGCCAGAGGGGTCCAATGGGGGCGGGCCAGAGGGGGTCCGAGCGGGCGGTCCAGCGGGGGTCAGAGGGGACGGGCCGGAGGGGGTCTGAGGGGGTGGGCCAGAGGGGGGGCCGAGGTGGGCGGGCCAGAGGGGGGGGCCGAGGGGTGAGGGCTAGTGGGGGTCCGAGGGGGCGGGCCGGAGGGGGTCCGAGCGGGCGGGCCAGAGGGAGTCCACGGGGGCAGGCCAGAGGGGCTCCGAGGGTGCGGGCCAGAGGGGCTCCGAGGGTGCGGGCCAGAGGGCCTCCGAGGGTGCGGGCCAGAGGGGGTCAGAGGGGCCGGGCCAGAGGGGGTCAGAGGGGCCGGGCCAGAGGGTGTCTGAGGGGGCGGGCCAGAGGGGGTCCGAGGGGGTGGGCCAATGGGGTCTGAGGGGGCGGGCCGGAGGGAGGCCGAGGGGGCGGGCATGAGGGAGGCCGAGGGGGCGGGCATGAGGGAGGCCGAGGGGGCGGGCCGGGGGGGGTCTGACGCGGTGGGCCAGAGGGGGGCGGAGGGACCGGGCCAGAGGGGGTCCGAGGGACCGGGCCAGAGGGGGTCCGAGGGACCGGGCCAGAGGGGGTCCGAGGGACCGGGCCAGAGGGGGTCCGAGGGACCGGGCCAGAGGGGGTCCGAGGGACCGGGCCAGAGGGGGCCGAGGGACCGGGCCAGAGGGGGGCCGAGGGACCGGGCCAGAGGGGGGCCGAGGGACCGGGCCAGAGGGGGGCCGAGGGACCGGGCCAGAGGGGGGCCGAGGGACCGGGCCAGAGGGGGGCCGAGGGACCGGGCCAGAGGGGGGCCGAGGGACCGGGCCAGAGGGGGGCCGAGGGACCGGGCCAGAGGGGGGCCGAGGGACCGGGCCAGAGGGGGGCCGAGGGACCGGGCCAGAGGGGGGCCGAGGGACCGGGCCAGAGGGGGGCCGAGGGACCGGGCAAGAGGGGGGGCCGAGGGACCAGGCAAGAGGGGGGCCGAGGGATCGGGCCAGAGGGGGGCCGAGGGACCGTGCCAGAGGGGGGCCGAGGGACCGGGGCAGAGGGACCGGGCCAGACGGGGGGCAGAGGGACCGGGCCAGAGGGGGGCTGAGGGACAGGGCCAGAGGGGGGCCGAAGGACCGGGCCAGAGGGGGGCAGGGGGACCGGGCCAGAGGGGGGCAGAGGGACCGGGCCAGAGGGAGGCAGAGGGACCGGGCCAGAGGGGGGCCGAGGGACGGGGCCAGAGGGGGGCCGAGGGACCGAACCAGAGGGGGGCCGAGGGACCGAGCCAGAGGGGGGCCGAGGGACCTAGCCAGAGGGGGGCCAAGGGACCAGGACAGAAGGGAGCCGAAGAACCGGGCCAGAGGGGGGCCTCGGGAACGGGCCAGAGGGGGGCCTCGGGAACGGGCCAGAGGGGGGCCGAGGGACCGGGCCAGAGGGGGGCCGAGGGACCGGGCCAGAGGGGGGCCGAGGGACCGGGCCAGAGGGGGGCCGAGGGACCGGGCCAGATGGGGGCCGAGGGACCGGGCCAGAGGGGGGCCGAGGGACCGGGCCAGAGGGGGCCGAGGGACCGGGCCGGAGGGGGGCCGAGGGACCGGGCCGGAGGGGGGCCGAGGGACCGGGCCGGAGGGGGGCCGAGGGGCGGGCTGGAGGGGAGGCCGAGGGGGCGGGTCATAGGGTGGCCGAGGGGATGGGCCAGAGGGGGGCCGAGGGGGCGGGCCAGAGGGGGTACGAGGGCGTGGGCCAGAGGGGGTCAGAGTGGCCGGGCCAGAGGGGGTCAGAGGGGCCGGGCCAGAGGGTGTCTGAGGGGGCGGGCCGGAGGGGGTCCGAGGGGGCGGGCCAGAGAGAGGCCGAGGGGGCGGGCCAGAGAGAGGCCGAGGGGGCGGGCCAGAGGAAGGCCGAGGGGGCGGTCCAGAGGGAGGCCGAGGGGGGCGGGCCAGAGGGAGGCTGAGGGGGCGGGCTAGTGGGAGGCCGTGGGGGCGGGCAAGAGTGAGGCCGAGGGGGAGGGCCAGAGGGGCTCCGAGGGGGCGGGCCAGAGGGGGTCCGAGGGGGCGGGCCAGAGGGAGGCCGAGGGGCCAGGCCGGAAGGAGGCCGAGGGGCCAGGCCGGAAGGAGGCCGAGGGGCGGGCAGGAGTGAGGCGGAGGGGGCGGGCCAGAGGGGGTCCGAGCGGGCGAGCCAGAGGGGGTCCGAGGGGGCGGGCCAGAGGGGGTCCGAGCGGGCGGGCCAGAGGGGGTCAGAGGGGACGGGCCAGTGGGGGTCAGAGGGGGCGGGCCAGAGGGGGTCTGCGGGGGCGGGCCAGAGGGGGTCTGAGGGAGCGGGCCAGAGGGGGGGCCGAGGGGGGCGGGCCAGAGGGGGGGGCTGAGTGGGGCCGGCCAGAGGGAGGGGCCGTGGGGGGGCGGGCCAGAGTGGGTGCCGAGGAGGGCGGGCCAGAGGGGGTCCGAGGGGGCGGGCCAGAGGGAGGCCGAGGTGGCGGGCCAGAGGGAGGTCAAAGGGGCGGGCCAGAGGAAGGCCGAGGGGGTGGGCCAGAGGGAGGCTGAGGGGGCTGGCCAGAGGGAGGCCGAGGGGGCGGGCCAGAGGGAGGATGAGGGGCGGGCCAGAGGGAGGACGAGGGGGCGGGCCAGAGGGAGGACGAGGGGGCGGGCCAGAGGGAGGACGAGGGGGGCGGGCCAGAGTGCTGGGCCGAGGGACCGGGCCAGAGGGGGGGCCGAGGGACCGGGCCAGAGGGGGGGCCGAGGGACCGGGCCAGAAGGGGGGCCGAGGGACCGGGCCAGAGGGGGGCCGAGGGACCGGGCCAGAGGGGGGCCGAGGGACCGGGCCAGAGGGAGGCCGAGGGGGCGGGCCAGAGGGAGGCCGAGGGGGCGGGCCAGAGGGAGGCCGAGGAGGCGGGCCAGATGGAGGCTGAGGGGGCAGACCAGAGGGGCGCCGAAGGGGCGGGTCATAGGGGGGCCGAGGGGATGGGCCAGAGGGGGTCAGAGGGGCCGGGCCAGAGTGTGTCTGAGGGGGCGGGCCAGATGGGGTCCCAGGGGGTGGGCCAGAGGGGTTCCGAGGGGGTGGGCCACAGAGAGGCCGAGGGGGCGGGCCAGAGGGAGTCCGAGGGGTCGGTCCAGGGGGAGGCCGAGGGAGCGGGCCAGAGGGAGGCTAAGGGGACGGGCCAGTGGGAGGCCGAGGGGGCGGGCAAGAGTGAGGCCGAGCAGGAGGGCCAGTGGGGCTCCGAGGGGGCGGGCCAGAGGGTGTGGGCCAGAGGGGGTCCGAGGGGGAGGGCCAGAGGGACGCCGAGGGGGCGGGCCGGAAGGAGGCCGAGGGGGCGGGCCGGAAGGAGGCCGAGGGGGCGAGCCGGAGGGAGGCTGAGGGGGCCGGCCGAGGGGGCGGGCCGGAGTGAGGCGGAGGGGGCAGGCCAGTGGGGGTCCGAGCGGGTGAGCCAGAGGGGGTCCAATGGGGGCGGGCCAGAGGGGGTCCGAGCGGGCGAGCCAGAAGGGGTCCAATGGGGGCGAGCCAGAGGGGGTCCAATGGGGGCGGGCCAGAGGGGGTCCGAGCGGGCGGGCCAGAGGGGGTCCGAGCGGGCGGGCCAGAGGGGGTCCGAGCGGGCGGGCCAGAGGGGGTCCGAGCGGGCGGGCCAGAGGGGGTCCGAGCGGGCGGGCCAGAGGAGGTCTGAGGGAGCGGGCCAGAGGGGGGGGCCGAGGGGGGCGGGCCAGAGGGGGGGGCTGAGTGGGGCCGGCCAGAGGGGGGGGCCGTGGGGGGCGGGCCAGAGTGGGTGCCGAGGGGGTCCGAGGGGGCGAGCCGGGGGGGTGGGCCAGAAGGGGGGGCCAGAGGGGGTCCGAGGGGGCGGGCCAGAGGGGGCTGGGCCAGAAGGGGGGGCCGAGCGGTGCGGGCCAGATGGGGCACAAGGGGGGGGGCCAGAGGGGGTCAGAGGGGCCGGGCCAGAGACGGTCCGAGGTGGCGGGCCAGAGGGGGAACGAGGGGCCGGGCCAGAGGGGGTCAGAGGGGCCGGGCCAGAGTGTGTCTGAGGGGGCGGGCCAGATGGGGTCCCAGGGGGTGGGCCAGAGGGGTTCCGAGGGGGTGGGCCACAGAGAGGCCGAGGGGGCGGGCCAGAGGGAGTCCGAGGGGTCGGTCCAGGGGGAGGCCGAGGGAGCGGGCCAGAGGGAGGCTAAGGGGACGGGCCAGTGGGAGGCCGAGGGGGCGGGCAAGAGTGAGGCCGAGCAGGAGGGCCAGTGGGGCTCCGAGGGGGCGGGCCAGAGGGTGTGGGCCAGAGGGGGTCCGAGGGGGAGGGCCAGAGGGACGCCGAGGGGGCGGGCCGGAAGGAGGCCGAGGGGGCGGGCCGGAAGGAGGCCGAGGGGGCGAGCCGGAGGGTGGCTGAGGGGGCCGGCCGAGGGGGCGGGCCGGAGTGAGGCGGAGGGGGCAGGCCAGTGGGGGTCCGAGCGGGTGAGCCAGAGGGGGTCCAATGGGGGCGGGCCAGAGGGGGTCCGAGCGGGCGAGCCAGAAGGGGTCCAATGGGGGCGAGCCAGAGGGGGTCCGAGGGGGCGGGCCGGAGGGCGTCCGAGCGGGTGGGCCAGAGGGAGTCCGAGGGGGCGGGCCAGAGGGGGTCCGAGGGGGCGGGCCAGAGGGGCTCTGAGGGTGCGGGCCAGAGGGGGTACGAGGGCGCGGGCCAGAGGGGGTACGAGGGCGCGGGCCAGAGGGGGTACGAGGGCGCGGGCCAGAGGGGGTCAGAGGGGCCGGGCCAGAGGGGGTCAGAGGGGCCGGGCCAGAGGGTGTCTGAGGGGGCGGGCCAGAGGGGGTCCGAGGGGGTGGGCCAATGGGGTCTGAGGGGGCGGGCCGGAGGGAGGCCGAGGGGGCGGGCATGAGGGAGGCCGAGGGGGCGGGCATGAGGGAAGCCGAGGGGGCGGGCCGGGGGGGGTCTGACGCGGTGGGCCAGAGGGGGGCGGAGGGACCGGGCCAGAGGGGGTCCGAGGGACCGGGCCAGAGGGGGTCCGAGGGACCGGGCCAGAGGGGGGCCGAGGGACCGGGCCAGAGGGGGGCCGAGGGACCGGGCCAGAGGGGGGCCGAGGGACCGGGCCAGAGGGGGGGCCGAGGGACCAGGCAAGAGGGAGGCCGAGGGACCGGGCCAGAGGGGGGCCGAGGGACCGTGCCAGAGGGGGGCCGAGGGACCGGGGCAGAGGGACCGGGCCAGAGGGGGGCAGAGGGAGCGGGCCAGAGGGGGGCCGAGGGACAGGGCCAGAGGGGGGGCCGAAGGACAGGGCAGAGGGGGGCAGGGGGACCGGGCCAGAGGGGGGCAGAGGGACCGGGCCAGAGGGGGGCCAAGGGACGGAACCAGAGGGGGGCCGAGGGACCGAGCCAGAGGGGGGCCGAGGGACTGAGCCAGAGGGGGGCCGAGGGACCGGGACAGAGTGGGGCCGAGGGACCGGGCCAGAGGGGGGCCGAGGGACCGGGCCGGAGGGGGGCCGAGGGACCGGGCCGGAGGCGGTCCGAGGGGCGGGCTGGAGGGGAGGCCGAGGGGGCGGGTCAGAGGGGGTACGAGGGCGCGGGCCAGAGGGGGTCAGAGGGGCCGGGCCAGAGGGGGTCAGAGGGGCCGGGCCAGAGGGTGTCTGAGGGGGCGGGCCAGAGGGGGTCCGAGGGGGCGGGCCAGTGGTGTCCGAGGGGGTGGGCCAGAGAGAGGCCGAGGGGGCGGGCCAGAGGGGGGCCGAGGGACCGGGCCAGAGGGGGGCCGAGGGACCGGGCCAGAGGGGGGCCGAGGGACCGGGCCAGAGGGGGGCCGAGGGACCGGGCCAGAGGGGGGGCCGAGGGACCAGGCAAGAGGGGGGCCGAGGGATCGGGCCAGAGGGGGGCCGAGGGACCGTGCCAGAGGGGGGCCGAGGGACCGGGGCAGAGGGACCGGGCCAGACGGGGGGCAGAGGGACCGGGCCAGAGGGGGGCTGAGGGACAGGGCCAGAGGGGGGCCGAAGGACCGGGCCAGAGGGGGGCAGGGGGACCGGGCCAGAGGGGGGCAGAGGGACCGGGCCAGAGGGAGGCAGAGGGACCGGGCCAGAGGGGGGCCTCGGGAACGGGCCAGAGGGGGGCCTCGGGACCGGGCCAGAGGGGGGCCGAGGGACCGGGCCAGAGGGGGGCCGAGGGACCGGGCCAGAGGGGGGCCGAGGGACCGGGCCAGAGGGGGGCCGAGGGACCGGGCCAGAGGGGGGCCTCGGGACCGGGCCAGAGGGGGGCCGAGGGACCGGGCCAGAGGGGGGCCGAGGGACCGGGCCAGAGGGGGGCCGAGGGACCGGGCCAGAGGGGGGCCGAGGGACCGGGCCAGAGGGGGGCCGAGGGACCGGGCCGGAGGGGGGCCGAGGGACCGGGCCGGAGGGGGGCCGAGGGACCGGGCCGGAGGGGTGCCGAGGGACCGGGCCGGAGGCGGTCCGAGGGGCGGGCTGGAGGGGAGGCCGAGGGGGCGGGTCATAGGGTGGCCGAGGGGATGGGCCAGAGGGGGGCCGAGGGGGCGGGCCAGAGGGGGTACGAGGGCGCGGGCCAGAGGGGGTCAGAGTGGCCGGGCCAGAGGGGGTCAGAGGGGCCGGGCCAGAGGGTGTCTGAGGGGGCGGGCCGGAGGGGGTCCGAGGGGGCGGGCCAGAGAGAGGCCGAGGGGGCGGGCCAGAGAGAGGCCGAGGGGGCGGGCCAGAGGAAGGCCGAGGGGGCGGTCCAGAGGGAGGCCGAGGGGGGCGGGCCAGAGGGAGGCTGAGGGGGCGGGCTAGTGGGAGGCCGTGGGGGCGGGCAAGAGTGAGGCCGAGGGGGAGGGCCAGAGGGGCTCCGAGGGGGCGGGCCAGAGGGGGTCCGAGGGGGCGGGCCAGAGGGAGGCCGAGGGGCCAGGCCGGAAGGAGGCCGAGGGGCCAGGCCGGAAGGAGGCCGAGGGGCGGGCAGGAGTGAGGCGGAGGGGGCGGGCCAGAGGGGGTCCGAGCGGGCGAGCCAGAGGGGGTCCGAGGGGGCGGGCCAGAGGGGGTCCGAGCGGGCGGGCCAGAGGGGGTCAGAGGGGACGGGCCAGTGGGGGTCAGAGGGGGCGGGCCAGAGGGGGTCTGCGGGGGCGGGCCAGAGGGGGTCTGAGGGAGCGGGCCAGAGGGGGGGCCGAGGGGGGCGGGCCAGAGGGGGGGGCTGAGTGGGGCCGGCCAGAGGGAGGGGCCGTGGGGGGGCGGGCCAGAGTGGGTGCCGAGGAGGGCGGGCCAGAGGGGGTCCGAGGGGGCGGGCCAGAGGGAGGCCGAGGTGGCGGGCCAGAGGGAGGTCAAAGGGGCGGGCCAGAGGAAGGCCGAGGGGGTGGGCCAGAGGGAGGCTGAGGGGGCTGGCCAGAGGGAGGCCGAGGGGGCGGGCCAGAGGGAGGATGAGGGGGCGGGCCAGAGGGAGGATGAGGGGGGCGGGCCAGAGTGCTGGGCCGAGGGACCGGGCCAGAGGGGGGGCCGAGGGACCGGGCCAGAGGGGGGGCCGAGGGACCGGGCCAGAAGGGGGGCCGAGGGACCGGGCCAGAGGGGGGCCGAGGGACCGGGCCAGAGGGGGGCCGAGGGACCGGGCCAGAGGGAGGCCGAGGGGGCGGGCCAGAGGTAGGCCGAGGGGGGGGGCCAGAGGGAGGCCGAGGAGGCGGGCCAGATGGAGGCTGAGGGGGCAGACCAGAGGGGCGCCGAAGGGGCGGGTCATAGGGGGGCCGAGGGGATGGGCCAGAGGGGGGCTGAGGGAGCGGGCCAGAGGGGGTACGAGGGCGCGGGCCAGAGGGGGTCAGAGGGGCCGGGCCAGAGGGGGTCAGAGGGGCCGGCCAGAGGGTGTCTGAGGGGGCGGGCCAGAGGGGGTCCGAGGGGGTGGGCCAGTGGGGTCCGAGGGGGCGGGCCAGAGAGAGGCCGAGGGGGCGGGCCAGAGGAAGGCCGAGGGGGTGGTCCAGAGGGAGGCCGAGGGGGCGGGCCAGAGGGAGGCTGAGGGGGCGGGCCAGTGGGAGGCCGTGGGGGCGGGCAAGAGGGGCTCCGAGGGGGCGGGCCAGAGGGGGTCCGAGGGGGCGGGCCAGAGGGAGGCCGAGGGGTCAGGCCGGAAGGAGGCCGAGGGGGCGGGCAGGAGTGAGGCGGAGGGGGCGGGCCAGAGGGGGTCCGAGCGGGCGAGCCAGAGGGGGTCCGAGGGGGCGGGCCAGAGGGGGTCCGAGCGGGCGGGCCAGAGGGGGTCCGAGCGGGCGGGCCAGAGGGGGTCCGAGGGGGCGGGCCAGAGGAGGTCTGAGGGAGCGGGCCAGAGGGGGGGCCGAGGGGGGCGGGCCAGAGGGGGGGGCTGAGTGGGGCCGGCCAGAGGGGGGGGCCGTGGGGGGCGGGCCAGAGGGGGAACGAGGGGCCGGGCCAGAGGGGGTCAGAGGGGCCGGGCCAGAGGGGGTCAGAGGGGACGGGCCAGTGGGGGTCAGAGGGGGCGGGCCAGAGGGGGTCTGCGGGGGCGGGGCCAGAGGGGGTCTGAGGAGCGGGCCAGAGGGGGGGCCGAGGGGGGCGGGCCAGAGGGGGGGGCTGAGTGGGGCCGGCCAGAGGGAGGGGCCGTGGGGGGGCGGGCCAGAGTGGGTGCCGAGGAGGGCGGGCCAGAGGGGGTCCGAGGGGGCGGGCCAGAGGGAGGCCGAGGTGGCGGGCCAGAGGGAGGTCAAAGGGGCGGGCCAGAGGAAGGCCGAGGGGGTGGGCCAGAGGGAGGCTGAGGGGGCTGGCCAGAGGAGGCCGAGGGGGCGGGCCAGAGGGAGGATGAGGGGGCGGGCCAGAGGGAGGACGAGGGGCGGGCCAGAGGGAGGATGAGGGGGCGGGCCAGAGGGAGGATGAGGGGGGGCGGCCAGAGTGCTGGGCCGAGGGACCGGGCCAGAGGGGGGGCCGAGGGACCGGGCCAGAGGGGGGCCGAGGGACCGGGCCAGAAGGGGGGCCGAGGGACCGGGCCAGAGGGGGCCGAGGGACCGGGCCAGAGGGGGGCCGAGGGACCGGGCCGGAGGGAGGCCGAGGGGGCGGGCCAGAGGTAGGCCGAGGGGGCGGGCCAGAGGGAGGCCGAGGAGGCGGGCCAGATGGAGGCTGAGGGGGCAGACCAGAGGGGCGCCGAAGGGGTGGGTCATAGGGGGGCCGAGGGGATGGGCCAGAGGGGGGCTGAGGGAGCGGGCCAGAGGGGGTACGAGGGCGCGGGCCAGAGGGGGTCAGAGGGGCCGGGCCAGAGGGGGTCAGAGGGGCCGGCCAGAGGGTGTCTGAGGGGGCGGGCCAGAGGGGGTCCGAGGGGGTGGGCCAGTGGGGTCCGAGGGGGCGGGCCAGAGAGAGGCCGAGGGGGCGGGCCAGAGGAAGGCCGAGGGGGCGGTCCAGAGGGAGGCCGAAGGGGCGGGCCAGAGGGAGGCTGAGGGGGCGGGCCAGTGGGAGGCCGTGGGGGCGGGCAAGAGGGGCTCCGAGGGGGCGGGCCAGAGGGGGTCCGAGGGGGCGGGCCAGAGGGAGGCCGAGGGGTCAGGCCGGAAGGAGGCCGAGGGGGCGGGCAGGAGTGAGGCGGAGGGGGCGGGCCAGAGGGGGTCCGAGCGGGCGAGCCAGAGGGGGTCCGAGGGGGCGGGCCAGAGGGGGTCCGAGCGGGCGGGCCAGAGGGGGTCCGAGCGGGCGGGCCAGAGGGGGTCCGGAGGGGGCGGGCCAGAGGAGGTCTGAGGGAGCGGGCCAGAGGGGGGGCCGAGGGGGGCGGGCCAGAGGGGGGGGCTGAGTGGGGCCGGCCAGAGGGGGGGGCCGTGGGGGGCGGGCCAGAGTGGGTGCCGAGGGGGTCCGAGGGGGGGGCGAGCCGGGGGGTGGGCCAGAAGGGGGGGCCAGAGGGGGTCCGAGGGGGCGGGCCAGAGGGGGGCTGGGCCAGAAGGGGGGGCCGAGCGGTGCGGGCCAGATGGGGCACAAGGGGGGGGGCCAGAGGGGCCGGGCCAGAGTGTGTCTGAGGGGGCGGGCCAGATGGGGTCCCAGGGGGTGGGCCAGAGGGGTTCCGAGGGGGTGGGCCACAGAGAGGCCGAGGGGGCGGGCCAGAGGGAGTCCGAGGGGTCGGTCCAGGGGGAGGCCGAGGGAGCGGGCCAGAGGGAGGCTAAGGGGACGGGCCAGTGGGAGGCCGAGGGGGAGGGCAAGAGTGAGGCCGAGCAGGAGGGCCAGTGGGGCTCCGAGGGGGCGGGCCAGAGGGTGTGGGCCAGAGGGGGTCCGAGTGGGAGGGCCAGAGGGACGCCGAGGGGGCGGGCCGGAAGGAGGCCGAGGGGGCGGGCCGGAAGGAGGCCGAGGGGGCGAGCCGGAGGGAGGCTGAGGGGGCCGGCCGAGGGGGTGGGCCGGAGTGAGGCGGAGGGGGCAGGCCAGTGGGGGTCCGAGCGGGTGAGCCAGAGGGGGTCCAATGGGGGCGGGCCAGAGGGGGTCCGAGCGGGCGAGCCAGAAGGGGTCCAATGGGGGCGAGCCAGAGGGGGTCCAATGGGGGCGGGCCAGAGGGGGTCCGAGCGGGCGGTCCAGCGGGGGGTCAGAGGGGGCGGGCCGGAGGGGGTCTGAGGGGGTGGGGCAGAGGGGGGGCCGAGGTGGGCGGGCCAGAGGGGGGGGGCCGTGGGGTGAGGGCTAGAGGGGGTCCGAGGGGGCGGGCCGGAGGGCGTCCGAGCGGGTGGGCCAGAGGGAGTCCAAGGGGGCGGGCCAGAGGGGTCCGAGGGGGCGGGCCAGGGGGCTCCGAGGGTGCGGGCCAGAGGGGGTACGAGGGCGCGGGCCAGAGGGGGTACGAGGGCGCGGGCCAGAGGGGGTACGAGGGCGCGGGCCAGAGGGGGTCAGAGGGGCCGGGCCAGAGGGGGTCAGAGGGGCCGGGCCAGAGGGTGTCTGAGGGGGCGGGCCAGAGGGGGTCGAGGGGGTGGGCCAATGGGGTCTGAGGGGGCGGGCCGGAGGGAGGCCGAGGGGGCGGGCATGAGGGAGGCCGAGGGGGCGGGCATGAGGGAAGCCGAGGGGGCGGGCCGGGGGGGGTCTGACGCGGTGGGCCAGAGGGGGGCGGAGGGACCGGGCCAGAGGGGGTCCGAGGGACCGGGCCAGAGGGGGCCGAGGGACCGGGCCAGAGGGGGGCCGAGGGACCGGGCCAGAGGGGGGCCGAGGGACCGGGCCAGAGGGGGGCCGAGGGACCAGGCAAGAGGGAGGCCGAGGGACCGGGCCAGAGGGGGCCGAGGGACCGTGCCAGAGGGGGGCCGAGGGACCGGGGCAGAGGGACCGGGCCAGAGGGGGGCAGAGGGACCGGGCCAGAGGGGGCCGAGGGACAGGGCCAGAGGGGGGGCCGAAGGACAGGGCAGAGGGGGGCAGGGGACCGGGCCAGAGGGGGCAGAGGGACCGGGCCAGAGGGGGGCCAAGGGACGGAACCAGAGGGGGGCCGAGGGACCGAGCCAGAGGGGGGCCGAGGGACTGAGCCAGAGGGGGGCCGAGGGACCGGGACAGAGTGGGGCCGAGGGACCGGGCCAGAGGGGGGCCGAGGGACCGGGCCGGAGGGGGGCCGAGGGACCGGCCGGAGGCGGTCCGAGGGCGGGCTGGAGGGGAGGCCGAGGGGGCGGGTCAGAGGGGGTACGAGGGCGCGGGCCAGAGGGGGTCAGAGGGGCCGGGCCAGAGGGGGTCAGAGGGGCCGGGCCAGAGGGTGTCTGAGGGGGCGGGCCAGAGGGGGTCCGAGGGGGCGGGCCAGTGGTGTCCGAGGGGGTGGGCCAGAGAGAGGCCGAGGGGGCGGGCCAGAGGAAGGCCGAGGGGGGCGGTCCAGAGGGAGGCCGAGGGGGGCGGGCCAGAGGGAGGCTGAGGGGGCGGGCCAGTGGGAGGCCGTGGGGGCGGGCAAGAGTGAGGCCGAGGGGGAGGGCCAGAGGGGCTCCGAGGGGGCGGGCCAGAGGGGGTCCGAGGGGGCGGGCCAGAGGGAGGCCGAGGGGCGAGGCCGGAAGGAGGCCGAGGGGGCGGGCAGGAGTGAGGAGGAGGGGGCGGGCCAGAGGGGGTCCGAGCGGGCGAGCCAGAGGGGGTCCGAGGGGGCGGGCCAGAGGGGGTCCGAGCGGGCGGGCCAGAGGGGGTCCGAGCGGGCGGGCCAGAGGGGGTCAGAGGGGGCGGGCCAGAGGGGGTCAGAGGGGGCGGGCCAGAGGGGGTCAGAGGGGGCGGGCCAGAGGGGGTCAGAGGGGGCGGGCCAGAGGGGGTCAGAGGGGGCGGGCCAGAGGGGGTCCGAGGGGGCGGGCCAGAGGGGGTCCGAGGGGGCGGGCCAGAGGGGGTCCGAGGGGCCGGCCAGAAGGGGTCAGAAGGACCGGGCCAGAGGGGGTCCGAGGGGGCGGGCCAGAGGGGGTCCGAGGGGGCGGGCCAGAGGGGGTCCGAGGGGGCGGGCCAGAGGGGATCTGAGGGGGCGGGCCGGAGGGGGTCCGAGGGGGCGGGCCGGAGGGAGGCCAAGGGGGCGGGCCGGAGGGAGGCCGAGGGTGCCGGACGGAGGGGTCCAAGGCGGTGGGCCAGAGGGGGACCGAGCGAGCGGGCCAGAGGGGGTCTGAGCGGGCGGGCCAGAGGGGGTCTGAGCGGGCGGGCCAGAGGCTGTCCGAGGGGGCGGGCCAGAGGGGGTGGGCCAGAGCTGGTCCGAGTGGGCGGGCCAGAGTGGGTCAGAGGGGGCGGGCCAGGGGGGGTCCGAGGGAGGCGGGCCAGAGGGGGGCCGAGGGACCGGGCCAGAGGGGGGCCGAGGGACCGGGCCGGAGGGGGGCCGAGGGACCGGGCCGGAGGCGGTCCGAGGGGCGGGCTGGAGGGGAGGCCGAGGGGGCGGGTCAGAGGGGGTACGAGGGCGCGGGCCAGAGGGGGTCAGAGGGGCCGGGCATGAGGGGGTCAGAGGGGCCGGGCCAGAGGGTGTCTGAGGGGGCGGGCCAGAGGGGGTCCGAGGGGGTGGGCCAGTGGGGTCCGAGGGGGTGGGCCAGAGAAGGCCGAGGGGGCGGGCCAGAGGAAGGCCGAGGGGGCGGTCCAGAGGGAGGCCGAGGGGGGCGGGCCAGAGGGAGGCTGAGGGGGCGGGCCAGTGGGAGGCCGTGGGGGCGGGCAAGAGTGAGGCCGAGGGGGAGGGGCCAGAGGGGCTCCGAGGGGGCGGGCCAGAGGGAGGCCGAGGGGCGAGGCCGGAAGGAGGCCGAGGGGGCGGGCAGGAGTGAGGAGGAGGGGGCGGGCCAGAGGGGGTCCGAGCGGGCGAGTCAGAGGGGGTCCGAGGGGGCGGGCCAGAGGGGGTCCGAGCGGGCGGGCCAGAGGGGGTCCGAGCGGGCGGGCCAGAGGGGGTCAGAGGGGGCAGGCCAGAGGGGGTCAGAGGGGGCGGGCCAGAGGGGGTCCGAGGGGGCGGGCCAGAGGGAGGCTGAGGGGCGAGGCCGGAAGGAGGCCGAGGGGGCGGGCAGGAGTGAGGAGGAGGGGGCGGGCCAGAGGGGGTCCGAGCGGGCGAGCCAGAGGGGGTCCGAGGGGGCGGGGCAGAGGCGGTCCGAGGGGGCGGGCCAGAGGGGGTCCGAGGGGGCGGGCCAGAGGGGGTCCGAGGGGGCAGGCCAGAGTGGGTCAGAGGGGGCGGGCCAGGGGGGGTCCGAGGGAGGCGGGCCAGAGGGGGGGGTCGAGGGGGCGGGCCAGAGGGGATCTGAGGGGGCGGGCCAGAGAGTGTCCGAGGGGGCGGGCCAGAGAGAGGCCCAGTGGGCGGGCCAGAGGCAGGCCGAGGGGGCTGTCCATAGGGAGGCCGAGGGGGCGGGCCAGTGGGAGGCCGAGGGGGCGGGCCAGAGGGAGGCCGAGGGGGCGGGCCAGAGGGAGGCCGAGTGGGCGGGCCAGAGGGAGGCCGAGGGGGCGTGCCAGAGGGAGGCCGAGGGGGAGGGCCAGAGGGAGGCCGAGGGGGCGGGCCAGAGGGAGGCCGAGGGGGCGGGCCAGATGGAGGCTGAGGGGGCAGGCCAGAGGGGCGCCGAGGGGGCGGGTCATAGGGGGGCCGAGGGGATGGGCCAGAGGTGGGCCGAGGGGGCGGGCCAGAGGGGGTACGAGGGCGTGGGCCAGAGGGGGTCAGAGGGGCCGGGCCAGAGGGGGTCAGAGGGGCCGGGCCAGAGGGGGTCAGAGGGGCCGGGCCAGAGGGTGTATGAGGGGGCGGGCCAGAGGGGGTCCGAGGGGGTGGGTCAGTGGGGTCTGTGGGGGCGGGCCCGAGAGAGGCCGAGGGGGCGGGCCAGAGGAAGGCCGAGGGGGCGGTCCAGAGGAAGGCCGAGGGGGCGGGCCAGAGGGAGGCTGAGGGGTTGGCCAGTGGGAGGCCGTGGGGGCGGGCAAGAGTGAGGCCGAGGGAGAGGGCCAGAGGGGCTCTGAGGGGGCGGGCCAGAGGGGGTCCGAGGGGGCGGGCCAGAGGGGGTCCGAGTGGGCGAGCCAGAGGGGGTCCGAGGGGGCGGGCCAGAGGGGGTGCGAGCGGGCGGGCCAGAGGGGCTCAGAGGGGGCGGGCCAGAGGGGGTCAGAGGGGGCGGGCCAGAGGAGGTCTGAGGGAGCGGGCCAGAGGGGGGGCCGAGGGGGGCGGGCCAGAGGGGGGGGGCTGAGTGGGGCCGGCCAGAGGGGGGGCCGTGGGGGGGCGGGCCAGA